>NC_085004.1:22259318-22261818 GCF_963854185.1 Sardina pilchardus | reverse complement strand
CCACACACGCGCACACACACACACACACACACCACACAAAACACACACACATACACACCAAACAAGATCCACAGACACACACACACAGACACAGACACAGCACAGCACATACACATCCTCGCCACACACACACGCCAAACACACAGCACACAGCATACTTGCCACACACATACAGATACAGATGAAACACACACACACCAAACAAACATCACAGACACACTCACACACGCATACACAAATATGCAACACACACACACATATGGTTGCCACACACATACAGACAAAACACACACACACACACACAATCTTCAAATACACCACACACATGCAGACACACCACTCTCAAACCAACAATTGCACTATGCACATAAGTACACACGCACACACAAACACAACACACTGACAAATCCTGTTGTGGCCCTGTCAATCATTCCTCTTTCTGTCTTTCATGGTCAGAGCCCCAGGAGGAGGGGCTGGGGGAGCGGAGGGGAGCGGAGGGGAGGGGAGAGGAGCGGAGCAGCGTGGAGAGGGGCAGTGCGGGGCGGCAGTGTCCTGCTGCTGGCTGGCCTTTCACTGCTGGCTGGAGCAGCGAGGGAGAGAGTGGCCCCAGGGACCGCTGCAGTTCAGACAGAGTGGAGGAGACAGGATCCGTGACTTTGGTCTTTGGAGGCAGACGAACTCCAAAGAAGTGGGTACGGCAGTCCGGGCGAAATGTGACCAATCCTGCATGTTTATGAGGTCTATTATGAAACTTGTTGACATCTCTGGCCTTTCTTCTCTGCTGCCCTCACACAGCGTGGAGTTTAACATTACACGATCAAAAACCTTCAGTGCCTGTATGCCATCCACAGCCACAGTGATTAAGCCTCTTTTAGAACGCTGAATCCATTGATTGGTTTCATAAGGTGACTGGATGTTCTGGAATATATGACACTTGTGTGTGTGTGTGTGTGTGTGTGTTTTTATGTGTGTGTGTGTGTGTGTGTGTTTGTTTGTTTGCGTGTGTGCATAGGTGTCTATGTGCCAGTAGCTGTGTGTGTGTGGTTAACGGTTGTCCATACACGTATGCATATCATGCATTACGCACATGTTTATTTGTGCGAGTGTGTGTGTGTGTTGTTGACCGGGGCCCGTCGTGTGTCCGAGCCCTTGGCGTGCCGTGGAATGGCCGGAGCGGAGACAGGCGGAGGTGTTTATTGTTTTCCCATGTTCCCTCCTGGCTGGAGCCGGCGCTGGAGCGGCGCTGGGCCTGGCGCGGATCAGCTTGGATCACTTATCCGACCGGGCTGGAGCGCTGCCACGACACCTGGGCTGTCAGGCCCCGCTCGCTCGGCGGTTCTGGATCAGAGGCGCGCGGGGGTAATACGACACAATGTGGATGTGAGGGGGGGAAGAGGTGGAAAAGGCACACACTCACGTACAGTCACCCACCATGCACACGCACGCACGCACGCACGCACACACACACACACGCGTACGCACGCATGCACATGGACACACTCATACTGTATAAGCACACACACACACACACACACACACATACACACAAACACACACATGTAATCACTCTCTCTCTGACACACACACACACACACACACACATACACACACACACACACACACACACACACACACACACACGTGTGTGCACTGAGCATGTTTACAGATACTTACAAATGATATCATCTGATTCTGTATACATCTTTTATGATTGCAAACAAAACATCCTACACATATATTTCCAACATACACTTTTGATCAGGAAAGCCTCATGTATGTACAAATATCTTCAAGTTAAACATAAACATATGCAAACATACCCTCTCATTCACCAGTTACTGTACCTTTCAGTCAGTGTGAAACACCTGTAAGGAACATGGTAAACACAGTAAGAACTGTACTACTTCACAACTTCCACACCTGATTGCACACCATTGAATACTCCAGTCAGCGTATGAACACATTTTGTATCAAAAACTGATTTAGTGTAACTCCACTGGCACGACAATGAATATTGAACAAGAGACATCACTTCTATGCATTTCATTTCTCCCTTTAGGTTCGACCCATAAAACAAAAAAGTTACTGAAAAGGGGGATGTTCCTTCGACTCTTTTATAAGCCTGTGGGACAAACAGTGCTCGCCTCCAGTTTGACATGCTTCATCATATTTCTCTTTTTGTATGATTACTTTTGTCAGCCTTTTGAGAGTATATCCTTCAGAGAGTCCTTCCACTAACGCTCCGCACATGTCTGGACATATGAGACACACACCGCGGCACACACACACACACACACACACACACACATACGCACACACCACGAACATGCATCACTTCTCTTATTCATACTGAATGTAAAGGCACAAGGTATAGGAACCTGAGGAGAGATGCATTACTCTTTGACTGACAGTTAAAGGGGTTGTGTTATTGAGTGAGAAAGTGTGTGTGTGTGTGTGTGTGTTGGCATGTGTGGCATGTGTGTAAGGGGGTGCGTGTATG
>NC_085004.1:22246818-22251818 GCF_963854185.1 Sardina pilchardus | reverse complement strand
TCAGAGTTTCGTCTAACAATAGCAAAGTGTCCAAGGACGGTCCGAGGAAGTCCAGCACAATCAGTGTTAAAAACAGCCCCGACTCTCAGCGGGCGATCCGCTACCCTGTCAGTGTTTATGCCGCTCAGGACACGCTGAAATCGGATAGTGCTTTGCCGCCCAGGCGCACATCTAAAATTATGAATCATGTATCTCAATCATCGGTGTCTCTGGCACAGCTCCAGGAAAGCCTACCCCAGCGATGCTATAGTAGTCCTTCTGTAGAGACACCTGTGCAAGACAACGGAATCATTATGCGCAACAAGCAGTGGCTACCGGAGCGGAATGCCAAACATCCCGAATCGCGCCAGCCCGCTGCCGACAACAGCTGTAACGCCAGGCTCCAGCCGCCTCTGTTTCGCCAGAGTCATAAAGGCGCAGATGTTGCTGATGCAGCCTCCTTGCTGTCACCTGTCGGCGCCTCCCTTGCCGCTCAATCTAGACGCGACGCGTCCCTTCAGCGACGCGACGCGGAGTTGCGCAAGTACCACGCTGCCGCCGGCGGAGGAGACTCGGACAACTCCGACAGCCACGAGATTAACATCACCAGCGATGACGAACGGGATGTGTTCTACCCAGAGCGCGGTGTCACGGAGAGTCACCGTGAGGACGCCCCCTCCTTCTCGTCCTCCTCGTCCTCCTCGGTGTCTCGACCCCACAGAGGGGACAGGCTCTCCTCCAGGGCCCTGGCCGGCGTGAGCGGCGGCTGCTCCTCGGAGGAGTGCGCCTGCTTCATCTGCGGTAGCCGGCTGCCCCAGGCCGGCGGCTTCAAGGTGAGCGTCCAGAAGCAGGAGCGGGCGGCCGGCGAGCCCTTCTTCCCCTTCCTGTGGCTGCACAACCCGCCGCCGGGCGCCGTGCCCCTCAGCCCCGGCGGGTCCACGCTGGTGTGCGCCAGCTGCCACTCCTCGCTCATGCAGCAGTGGCAGGGCTTCCAGCTGGCCGACGTGCCCGTGCTCCAGCGGCTGTACGTGGTGCCCCTCAACACCGCCGCCCCCGCCACCGCCGGTCACCTCTCCCCCCCACAGGCCCACGTGGGAGGGGAGGACGCCAGGCATGTGCCCAAGCCACAGCAGCAGCAGCAGCACCCTCACCACCCTCACGCTCTGGCCCCTGCTCAGTCAGCGTCCACCTCCGCCTCTGCCCACGGAGCCGCCAGGGAGGCGTGCTACTTGTGTGGCCAGGACTGCGGGCGCGAGGTGAAGGTGGCCTATGCCCGGGCCGGAGAGGGCAAAGCCCGAGGCTCCATGTACTTCCCCTTCATCAACCTGCTCCCGTGCCCGCCCAACGCGCGCGGCGTGCGGGACGGACGCGTCCACTGCTGTGGCACCTGCCACGGCATCCTGGAGGACATCTGGGCCGCCTACCGGCTCTGCCTGAGCGAGGAGCTCATAACGTCGGTCAACACCTTCCTGGGGAGATACCACCAGGCCCTCAACGTCAGCGGTGGTGGCAGCGGTGGCAGTGCCAGCTCCTCTGGCGGGGCTAACCCAGGCTCTCGCTCTCTGGCGTTGCCCTCTGCTGCCGCTGCCCCTGCTGGGGCGCCCCCTGGTGGTGGTGGTGGTAGCGGGGGGCCCCACGCCTCCGTCTGCTACCTGTGCGGGTCCGAGCTGGGCAGCGGTGCCGAGCGGCAGATCCGCGTCAACCCGCCGGGCCGCGGGGCCGAGCGCGAGCCCTTCTTCCCCTTCCTGACCGTGCACCCGCCGGCCCCGCGCGCCCGTCCGCCGGACGCCACCGGCCTGGTGTCGGCGTGCGCGCTCTGCTACCACGACCTCCTCGGCCAGTGGGCCCAGCACGAGAGCCAGGCGTCGGGCTCCGGCGCGCCCGCCAGCAGCCCCTGGTCGCGCCAGTACGGCTGCGACGCGTTCGTCTGCTTCTTCTGCCGGCAGGAGAAGAGGCGCCCGCTGGGCCTGCGGGCGGTCAGGGTGGCGCGGCTGCCCGTCTTCCTGTACGCGCCGCGCGTCAGCCGCACGCTGGTGGTGGACGACGGCAAGCAGCTGACCATCGGCTCCTGTGTGGATTGTAAGGCCGTGGTGCTGGCCGGCCAGAACATGAAGCCGGACGCCGGAGACAGGATGGAGAGAGGCGGGGCTCCGACACACGCCAATCATAAGGTAAGACGGCTGTCAACCAATGGGCTGCCTTGTATCTATCTACTCTTGAACTGATACCTCACTTTCTGATAAACATGAAATGCTCCGCCAGAGGTATTCATTGTTTACTTCATTATGTTTTTGTTTATTTGGTGTAGTGTGTGACAAGTAAACGCTGAGATTGTTATTGTGTCTGAAAGTGCCCAAAGTGTATGCGCCTTGCTGGGTATTGACTCTTCTAGATTTTTCCTGAGCTCGTGATGACATCTCCTAGTTTTTTCCTCTTGTCAACACTGAAGTTTCCCTCTGCAGGGACGAGTTCATCTCAGACACTGATAAGTGTGAGGGGGAGGGTGTTCTGGCTCTCAGATGAGTTGAGTTTGGGGATTCTGGATGGGTGGGCCTGATTTGAGTGTGTTTTCCTTCATGCATTTACACTTCTTGGTTTATCTAAACATAGCTGGAGACACAAAAAGTTAAGATAAGCCAAAGCCATCACAGACTCTGAACTGCTGTTTGGTTTGGTTTCTTGCATATCATCATCCTTTTGGTTTCTCGCATATCATCCTGTATACTGACATATCTCACATTTCTACAAGATTACTTGGTTGACTTCTGAAAACTACATTCAGAAAAGTGTAGTTTCTGTGCTCCTAAGTGGTCAACGTACAGTATTTATGTGCGTTCCAGGCCACTCTGGCAGTGGGCTGCTATAGGTGAGAGGTCATGCCTCTGTTGCTGCTGTTGTTTACTCTACAACAGACCTCTCTCCTCCCCCTCTCATCCTCACTCCTTGGCAATACAGCTCTCTCTCTCTCTTTCTCTCTCTCTCTTTCTCTCTCTCTCTGTCCTTGGGGCAGTTCCAGGTGGAGAGCAACAACAGTAGAGTGGGTGCTGAGGGTGTTGGAGTATAATGAGTGTTGGTCAGAGTGCTGGTGACGGAGCAGCCTGGAGGTTTTGGGACTGGGGGGGGGGGGAGGAGGCAGAGGTGTCCGCCGCTGAGCAGCGTTCCTCAGGTGAAACTTGAGGTGTGCGGGGGGTCACAGGGTGGAATCTGCACTGTAGGGCATGGGTGACCCCTTTTTTTGGAACCCAGAAAAAGCCCTTCTCCATGCGTACGCTCTGTGTTTGAGAGAGAGAGAGGGGGAGAGAGGGAGGGAGGGAGAGAGAGATTTACACTCGGACTTGTCTATTTTCAGTTGAGTCTCTTTCAAATGAGTAAGACGTATGCTTCACAGCTTGCAAAGGCCCCAAAAAAATGCCCCATGTTTGTTGACTCAGGCTTAAGTACTGCGTCTCTTCTGCTATACAGATCTTCTCCACCGCCCTCCCTCTCTCTCCTCTGCTATTGTGCGCTCCAGCTGTGGGGGACCTCAGGGAGGTGTTCCCCTCCTGTGGGGTTGTGTGTGTGTGTGTGTGTGTGTGTGTGTGTGTGTGTGCGTCTGTGTCTGTGCGTGTGTGTGTGTGTGTGTGTGTGTGTGTGCATGTGTGTGTTGGTGGGGGCAGGCAGTCTGCAGCCAAATCTTCACAGACGAGAAGAGAGAAAAAGAGAGAAAGAGAGAGAGAGAGCATTAAAGAGAGAGTAGGCGTGAAGCATGGGGTTATTTTCTCGTTCTAGAGGTTTTGCTTGGAGAGGGAACGTGATCAGATGTCTGTTCTTGGCCGCGCTGCGCACTGCGTGCCCGATTATAAGCAAGGCAGCATGCCTGATGGGGCTGTTAAACGGAGGGAATGATGGAGCCGTGACATTGACTGACACTTCATTTCTGCTCTCTTTTGTGTGCTTCATACGTGCGGTAGAGAGAAGAAAAGGGCCCAAGGAATCAGGTTCAGAGTAATCACAGAAAAGTTGAAAGAGAGGCAAAGGGTAGACATCTGTGTGCGTCATTCATTCAGTGTGTGTGTGTGTGTGTGTGTGTGTGTGTGTGTGTGCGTGTGTGTGTGTGTGCGTGCGTGTGTGTGTGTGTGTGTGTGTGTGTGTGTGTGTGTGTGTGTGTGTGTGTGTGTGTGTGTGTGTGTGTGTGTGTGTGTGTGTGTGTGTGTGTGTGTGTGTGTGTTCTGGTGGGTGAGTGAGTATGTGAGCAGGGAGAGCGAGACTGTTGGGGAGACCAGCTGTCCTGTGGTGGAGACTCAGCCAAAACCATTAGATAGAGCGTGCACACACACGCTCATAAATACACACAGACACACACGCACACACACACACACACACACACCACACACACACACACACACACACACACACACACAGACACACACACACACACACACACCACACACACACACACACACACACACACACACGCACACACACACACGCACACACACACACACACACACACACATATACTGGCTGAACTCATGGATTGCACAAGCGTGTGCTCCATTGATCATTGAAACCTGTAGACACAAAGGCGCACATCTGAACATGGGTGCGTGCGCACACACACACACACACACACACACACACACACACACACACATATGACCGTAGAGACTGGTGTATGCGTGCCTTGCCTTGCCTTGCCTTGCGTGTGTGTGAGTGTGTCTTGCTGAGTTAGGGACACGCTGGCACGACTGCTGGGGGTTTGTGTCCTCAGTGAAGCTCATGAATCTGTTTTTTTTTAGCCGTCGCCAAGAAATGAGCTCACGGCTGAGCGAGGGTGTTGGGAGTGTGAGAGGCGTGGTGGCTCAGGGCTGGGGCTGGAGCTGCTGGGGAGGCCAGTTGGGGTGGAGGGGTTGGTGGGGTTGGGTTGTGGTGGGTGGTGGTGGGTGGTGGCAGGGTGGAGGGGAGGGGAGGGGGGGGGGGGTCGAGAGTGGCCGAGAGGCCGACGTGAAGAACAGGTGCTCAGCTCTCCCGCTGACACTCGA
>NC_085004.1:22239318-22241818 GCF_963854185.1 Sardina pilchardus | reverse complement strand
CCTCTACTGCTGGAGCTAGCTGAAATTAGGCCCCTTGTGTGTGTGTGTGTCTGCGTCTGTGTAAATGTGTGTGCGTGTGTGTGCGTGTGTGTGTGTGTGTGTGTGTGTGTGTGTGCGCGCATGTGTGTCACAGACACAGTGTCTCTCTCTGGTTGGCTACTAGACAGAGACAGCATCAGCAGTAGCCACAGCCCAGCAGATGGGAAGCCATCAGTGGTGCACCGTTAAGGGAGCCTCTCGGATTTCAACGGAAGGCTACTCAACACTTACTTCCCATCAGCCTCGGCGCCTGTGCGGTCACGGCTCGCGCTCGGAGGAGCTCAGCACTGCACCGGGGCTTCTGGGATGCCTGTCACTCAGCCACCCTAATGGATACTCCTCTGGTGTTTTAACCACTGATCCTCTCACATCCAACGATTTTCCACCACCACAAAAGTTATTCCACTCTTACGATGAATATATTAGTCTTTTTTTGAAAAGTCGTCGTCTGTGTTCATCATCTGGAATAATATGCATGCAGGTCAGGTCACCATAGCTGGTAGTGTACTCTGAATAGCTAATATGTCCATCAGTCATACAGCAGTGAGTTGGGTGGTTCCCACTGCACTTTTGGCTTTGCTCCAGGTGTTCCATCGGCTGTCCCTTGCTTCACCCCCCTCTCCCTAGGCCACACCTACGGTGCTGAGGGCCCCCACACACCGGCGTCCTCCCTCTCTCTCTCTCTCTCTCTCTCTCTCTCTCTCTCTCTCTCTCTCTCTCTCTCTCTCTCTCTCTCTCTCTATCTCTATCTCTCTCTCTATCTCTCTATCCCTCCCTCTCTCTCTCCCCTCCCTCTCTCTCTCCCCTCCCTCTCTCTGTGTCTGTTTGGCTGTCATGTCGGCTGCTGCCGCGGCGGCGGGCCATGTGGGGCTTGACACGCCGGTGCGAGGCTCTCGCACGTCCCCAGCGCCCGTCCTCCCGGCTGAATGGTGCCGATTGTGCGTCCGCAGCCCCGGTCCCCGCTCGCCGCTCGTGCAGAGGAGCTCTGAGAGCGAAGGAGCTCCTTTGATGTGCCTCTGCCTGAACCCCCCCCCCCCTGTTTTTCCCCCTCTCCCTCACTCTCTTTCTCTCCTACTCTCTCCCTCTCTTCTTCCCCATCTCCCTTACTCTCTCCCTCTATCCTCTCTCTCTCCCTCACTATCTCTTTCTCCCTTTCTCTTTTCCCCTCTCCCTCACTCTCTCACTCTACCCTCTCTCTCTCTCCCTCACTCTCTCCCTCATTATCTCTCTCTCCCTCTCTCTCTCTCTCTCCCTCTCTCCCTCTCTGTCTCTCTCCAGCGCTCGTTCTGTGCTCGTGTGTGCAGTGGGAATGTGGCGTGCTGGATCTGTTGAAGCAGATCAGATGGAAAGCAGCAGAGTGCTGGGCTGGCATGAGCGTCTGGCAGGAGACAGGAGGGGCTTTCCATCTCCGAAATGAATAAAAGTGCTCTTGCTCTCTCTCTCCCCCCCCTTCTTTATCTCTCTCTTCCTCTCTTCATCCTCCCTTTGTCTTGGACTGAAGCTTTTATTTTGTATTTTGGAGAGCCACTGAGATATGGGCTAGAAATGGGCCCAGGCCAGCAGTGGTCACTGGGATCTTTCTGTGTCCAGCGCTCTTTTGTGGAGGGAAAGATCTCTTTTGTCTGTGATGGTGTCTGAACACAAAACCAGGTGTGAGTGAGTTTTTGGAGAGGTCCAGTCTCTGCACACTGCCCTGTGTTGACAGTACAATTCTGTCAGCAGTAAACAAGATGGAGACTGGCTGCCTGATACAGGAGCTTGGTTGTAGCAAGTCCTGACAGATGATCTGTGGAGTCAGGGCGGGGGTGCGGGGGCGCGGGGGCGCGAGAAGCAGGCGACAAGATGGGTCGAGGTCCTCAGCTCACGCTCTGGCACATAATCGCCCCTCGAGTCCAGTCCAGGTCACAGCTTTTTCGTCCGTGCCGCCCGAAAGAGGAAGGTCGGAGGTGTTGACAGATGACAGGGTCAGCAGAGTTCAAAGGTCGGCCAGGTGGTCCTGTCTCTGACTACTTCCTGTCTGCTCGCACTGCTAAGTGGCCATGTGTCCACTTCTACCCAATCAGAGTGGGCGGTATCGTTTTCCCCAAACTAGTAAACCGACTCTAAGATTAGACTGTACTGACAAGAGAGGAGTTTTGACACCGTTTCCACACCCGCGACATCGCTTGTTTTGCCACTGCTGCCATCTTGAATTTCTATGGTCAAATTGTTGCTTTGAATATGCGTCTCCACTGCCTCTGCAGTAGCGTTGGCCGACTGTCCGGCTGGCAGTCCGACTGACTGGCACTGCGCTGCTTTTGGAGCCGAGATGGAAGCGTGCATTTGGCTCACACAAAGCATGCCAGGCTTGCTTCAGCAGGAGTGGCACCTCCTGGCATGGCTCGGAGCAGAGCGGAGCGGGGCGAAGCTCTCGTCTGAAGCCTGGAGCCCACCCTCCACAGTCTACTGGATTCGGTGTGAA
>NC_085004.1:22221818-22224318 GCF_963854185.1 Sardina pilchardus | reverse complement strand
CTGGCACACTTACTGTAGGCCGTGCGTGCGTGCCTATGTGCACACACCCTCGGACATAATGACGCGTGCTCACACACACACACACACACACACACACACACACACCACACACACACCACACCACACCACGCACACATACATATATATAGACACACACACATGCACACAGACACATTCTCACGCATGCACACACATACATGCAGACACAGACATGCACACCCTCCCTGGAAAGCCAATGAAAATCACAGGGCTTATGCTAAGAGCACAGGGTTTTTATTATGTGTCGGGAAGCTGACCAGTGAGATGGTGCTCGACATCCTGCTACTTCGGCCTGCATGGTATTTAAGAGAGATTCTCTCTCTCTCTTCTCTCTCCCCCCTCTTTCTCTCTCTTGGTCTTTCCCTTGCTCTCTACCTTCATCTCTTTCTTTCACTCTCTCTTCTTTTTCTCTGTTTCTCTCTCTTTATCCCTATTTTCCTCTCTCTCTCTCTACCTCTCTTTTCCTCTCCCTTTATCTCTGTATGGCTGTCATACTTGGCTTCTTTTACTATTCTCTTCCTCGCAAATATCATTCACTTCGATGTGGATCCACGTGGCCCCTTAGTCTCCATATCTCTTGACTCTAACAGGTCAAGCATGGCCTCCAGCATAAAGGCCAGCTCACAGGCCATCACACTATAATGAAATAACAACAGTCACACTGTAATGAAATAACAACAGTTATTATACTGTATATGAACAGTTCACAAAACTCCCTCTCTTTACTAAAAACTGCAAGAGAGATAGACATGTAGTGTGGGCACGGGGGTACTGGTCACTGGGAGAACATTGGTTGAGAGAAGAGTGATTGGCTGTTAGATTGTGATTCACAGGAACCTACAGTATGAGACTTATGAATACTCTCACACACACACACACACACACACACACACACACACACACACACACACACACACACACACACACACACACACACACACACACACACACACACACACACACACACTTGAAGTAGCACACATGCACCAATGCACATTCAATAGCCTCTTGAGTGAGAGAGAAGTGGACAGTGCTGGGTGCCATGACAACTGTATCCAAGTAATGGTAACCGAGAGATCAGTGACTTCTCACAACATTGTTAGAGCCCATCACAAAGGACAGGATGTGTGGGTGTATGTTACTTCTTCATGTATACAGACATACATCGTATATACATATGTAAATATGTTTCAGGATTTTATGTAAGTCTGTGATCATTGTGTGTGTATGTGTTCGTGTGTGTTTGTGTTTGAATGCCGAGAAACAGATCTACAAGCGGGATAATGTCCAACAGATTATTTTAGTTTGAGTCTGTCATCTCACACTTGCAAATATTTACATTGTCCTCGGCATGATTGTTGCATGATTAAAAAAGGCTTAATGTGAATCAGTGTTTGGATTGGGGTGATGAGGAGGTGTGTGTGTGTGTGTGTGTGTGTGTGTGTGTGTGTGTGGTGCTTTTCTGGAGAATGCTTCTCTCCATGAACAATTGCCAGTCGCCAGCGTCAACAAAGAGGCCTTAGAAGTGTGCCAGGACTCCAGCAGCTCTGCCGTTTGTGTTATTTCGGAGACTTCCTATTCCCCCGACTCCGAGGCAGCCTCCCTAGTCCGTTATTTGATTTTAATCTCCTGAGACGGCGGAATTATCTTGCCCGCGCTCGTTTGTTTTGTTTTCGCTTTGTTCGTTTATTTACTCGTCATAGATTTGCATGTTATTAGTCTCATCGCCGAGATGCGACTCTGCGTAATGAAGAGGTGGTCTGGGACTGAAGGGGACGACAGGAGGCAAGCAGGGAAGAAGGGATGGAGATGGCAAAATGAGAGAAAGAGGGAAAGAGAGAGAGAGAGAGAGAGAAAGCGTTCAATGAGGGGGTGGTAAGTTTGGAGTAAGAGCTTTGGGAGGGGAACTCAAATTACTTAAGAATTCACATTGTGTAGGGCTGCAGGCTTTTTTTCCCCCTAGTCTCTTTTTTCCTCTCTCTATCTCTCTTTTCCCCCTCACTCACTCATTCTGTCTCTTCCTCTCTCTTTCTCTCTCCCTCCTTTTCTCTCTCTTCTTCAAGGAAAAAGGGGAAGTGTCTAATAAAAGCCTGGTGTAGAGGGAATGACTGCACACACACGCACACGCACACACACACACACACACAGATCTGCTCCTCTTTTTGCCCAGCTCCCCCTCTCTCTCTCTCCCTCCCTCTCCCTCTCCCTCTCCCTCTCTCACCCCCCCCCCCCCACCCCCCCTCTCTCTTTCTTTTTTTCCCCAAAGCAGGAAGCTGAGCTGGAGCCGGTGCCAAGTCCGACCTGAATTCCTGCCAAGAGTCGACTTGTTTGCTCGTCTCGCTGGAGCCAGAGGCTGACCTTATTAGCCGCCAGGGCAGCCGTCTTATTAAAACACATCTGGCGCTGGGGGAGCCCAAATAGTCCTCATATTGTCTTCCTGCTAGCTCCTGACCTTGCGTTA
>NC_085004.1:22211818-22214318 GCF_963854185.1 Sardina pilchardus | reverse complement strand
GCACATTAGAGGCTTGTGTGTGTGTGTATGTGCGTGTGTCTGTGTGCACGCATGTGTGTGTGTGTGTGTGTGTGTGTGTGTGTGTGTGTGTGTATGTGCGTGTGTCTGTGTGCACGCATGTGTGTGTGTGTGTGTGTGTGTGTGTGTGTGTGTGTGTGTGCATATGTGTGTGTGTGTGTGTGTGTGTGTGTGTGTGTGCATATGTGTGTGTGTGTGTGTGTGTGTGTGTGTGTGTGTGTTTGTGTGTGTGGGTGTGTGTGTGTGTGTGTGTGTGTGTGTGTGTGTGTGTGTGTGTGTGTGTGTGTGTGTGTGTGTGTGTGTGTGTGTGTGTACATGTGTATAGTCCATGTGGCTATGTGCGGGTGTGCTCCCATAGACAATCTATCTCAGAGGCATGTGTGATAGAAAGAGACAGGGTGTGCATACCTCCGGTTCTTTCTATAGATTATCTAAAGCGTGTGCCATAGAGAGGTGACTGAGGCCAGAGGGTGAGGTCCTCCCTCTGTGAATGCCAATGAGACAACTGCAGACCCTTACTTAACTTAACTTAACAACTGCCATTGTCTCTCTACTGTCCATCTCTTCTACTCACACTCCCTCATTCTCGCTGTGTTGATGTGATCAGTTAAAGATCAGTCCGCCAGTGACCTTCATTACCTCTCCCACACACCATTGCTTCTTATTGTCCACTAATTGTTATTTTTTTTAATATTATACAGTTGACGTTTACTTTTGGAAGTACAGTTTTTTTTTTCTTTCCCTGTCTTATATTGCTCCCGTACTCCCCCTCTTGTGTCTTGTAGCACAGTACAGTGCAGTGCAGTGTTGTGTCTTTTAGCACAGTGCAGTGCTTTATAGTGTAGTTTACTATCCTGTAGTGTAGTGCAGCGCTTTATAGTGTAGTGTAGTATCCTGTAGCATAGTACAGTGCTTTATTGTGTAGCGCAGTACAGTGCAGTACAGTGTAGTGTAGTGTCCTATAGCGTAGTGCAGTGCAGCGTAGTGCCCTGTAGTGTAGTTTAGTGTCCTGCAGCATAGTGCAATGCTTTATAGTAATGTAGTATCAGGTAGCATAGTGTAGTGCAGAGTAGTGTCCTGTAGCATACAGTAGTGTAGTGCAGAGTAGTGTCCTGTAGCATAGTGCGGTGCTTTATAGTGTAGCGTAGTGGACTGTAGCATATAGTGGTGCTCTATAGTGTAGCATAGTACGGTGCTTTATAGTGTAGTGTAGTGTCCTGTAGCGTAGTGCAGAGTAGTGTCCTGTAGCGTAGTGCAGAGTAGTGTCCTGTAGCGTAGTGCGGTGCTTTATAGTGCAGAGTAGTGTCCTGTAGCATAGTGCAGAGTAGTGTCCTGTAGCATACAACAGTGCGGTGTAGTGGAGTGTTAGGGGAGCTGTGTTGGCTCGCGGTGCTGGCCAGGCCGCCATCCTCCCGGGAGAAGTGGGGCAGGAGCCGGAGCCGGAGCCGGAGCAGGAGCCAGGGGAAGCAGGGACGGGGGACGGGGGCTCTGCGGCACACCACAGCGGGGGGCCGGGGAGACAGTCAGACTGCGGCCGCACTGCAGCCCTGCGTGTTGGGCAGGGGGGACGGTGGGGAGCCAGGCCAGCGCGGTGTGGTGCGGCGCGGGCGCGGAGCGGAGCAGGGCCAGCCGGGATTGGGTCCAGCTCCAAAAAGCCATGCAGGCCTCATCCTCTGCAGTGCAGCGCGGCCGTAAAATAAACAGCACGTCTTCCTGTCTCCTCACAGCCTCTTCCTGTTGTTCCTGCAAGCGTGAAAATGACACCTCCGGAAAAAAAAGGATGAGGAGAGAGGAAAAATACTTTTAAAAAAAAGAACACGCACAGCTCCATAGACACTTATACAGTCACAGAATCACGCAAATATCTTGTGCTGACGCACACACAGAAACACACACACACACACACATTCAAGCACAGGAACATGCTAAGTGTGTTGTTTGCACACACACATGCAGTAGTATGTTTACACACATACAGTATACACACAAAGACAGACACACACTCGCACATCCACACAGCACCAGTCAGGTAGCCTGAGGGAGTGTTTCCTGTTCCCTGCTGCTGCAGTAATCTTGCACTTACACTAAACCTTATAACATGGTGTGAGTAGAGGAGTGTATCTTCAAACTGTGTGTGTGCGCATATGTGTTTCTGTGTGTTTGTACAACTCTGTGGGGGAGTTGTGTGTGTGTATGTGTGTGTGTGTGTTTTTGTGTATGGTGTGTGTGTGTGTATATGTTCATGCATGATTCTCAGTGTGTGTTTGTGCATTTGTGTGTGTGTGTGTGTATGTGTGTGTGTGTGTGTGTGTGTGTGTGTGTGTGTGTGTGTGTGTGTGTGTGTGTGTGTGTGGGACCTGATCATATGTGAGCAGCTGCGAGCACCACCCCATGGAGCAGGCAACCAGGCAGGCCACACATGGAACTGATTAGCACACCATGACAACCCCTCACTCCCCCCCCCCCCTCCCGCCCCACACAC
>NC_085004.1:22199318-22204318 GCF_963854185.1 Sardina pilchardus | reverse complement strand
ACATGTTTCAGGGATGATGGAGATTGAAATGGGAATTGAGTTCTCCCCACCGGCCACGCTCCGAATGTGGGAGAGCGCGGAGCGACGGGCGGCAAGGGGCTGAGTGGCTAATGTAGCTGATATGCGTTAGAATAAAGCAAGCTGATGAGATTCACCCACCCCCCTCTCTCTCTTTCACTTTCCCTTTTTCTCTCTTTCTCTTTCCCTTTTTCTCTTACCCTTTCTCACACACACACTATTTCGTTCTCTCCATTTTCGTTCTCTCCATTACATTCCTTTTGCTCTCCCCACATGTTTGCAGCCCCACGTGAGTGGATTTGTCCTTACAGAGCCAGAGGATGGCCCCTACACACACACACACACACACACACACACACACACACACACACACACACACACTTCCCAGGGTCACACTGGGGCAGATCTAAGTGAATTAACAGGAACATCTCCTTCTTCCTTTTTGACTCTTCTCTCCACCTGTTTCATGGAGTCACCTTTGCGTCTGCTTACGTGTAATCTCTCTCTCTCTCCTTTCCTCTCTCTCTATCCCTCTCTCTCTCTCTCTCTCTCTCTCTCTCTCTCTCTCCATACCCAGTCGTATCCAGTTCTCCAGTGTGGCGTGGTCTTGTGCTGTGTTGTCTCCGCTCATTTGTTTTGCTGTGTTTTTTCCCCTCCTCCCGATGCCTCGTGGGACGCCGTAGGGCCCTCGGGTGGCGTGAACCTAATTAATGCGGACGGGTCAGTCAGCCGGAGCCCGGTTTGGGCCGCAGAGCCGCGGTGGTGCCGCCGCGTTAATGGCCCCCCCTGACCGCCGCCCGCCGCCCGCCACCACCGCCACCGCGCCGCTGCACATCTTGTTTTCTTCCCTTAAAAAAGCGGCCCGTGTTTATTTGCGCTCTGCCCTCTCGCTGTAAGTGATAATGAAAGCTGGAGCAGGGGAGGCTGGAGGGCTGACCGCGGCCAGAGGGAGGGAGGGGGGGTGGGGGGGGTGGGTGACCACGGGGCAGGGGCCTGGTGACATGGGATGGGGCTCGGACTCTAATTGAATTTGCTGTTGTTGAAATTGTGTGTGCGTGTGTGTGTGTGTGTGTGTGTGTGTGTGTGTGTGTGTGTGTGTGTGTGTGTGTGTGTGTATGTGCGTGCTTGTGTGTGTGTGTGTGTGTGTGTGTGTGTGTGTGTGTGTGTGTGTGTGTGTGTGTGTGTGTGTGTGTGTTTGTGTGTGTGTACGTGCGTGCTTGTCTGTGTGTGTGAACACTTGTTTGTATACCCCATTACTCAGCAGTCTGTGTGGAGTCTAAGGTCATTACTTTCTTTTGAAGTTATTTTAGACAGCAGCCCATCATGGGGTCTTAAACACACACACACACACACACACACACACACACACAACCACACACACATACACACACACACACACACTCACTCACATAAGCACACTCACAAAGACAAAAAACACACACACACACACACTCACACACACACAAAGACACAAACACATGTACTGTACCTACAAAGTGACACCCACAAACTTGAGACCACACACACAGACACGCACATGCAAACACACACACACACATGGACACACACACAGTCATGTCCTGGGAGTCCACCTTCCTTAGCCGGTTGTTTTTGTCCCCATACTGTGCCGTCCTAGCGTATTGTCTTACGCTGTACCACTCACTCTCTCACGCCGCAGGAGCGCACACACATACACACACACACACACACACACACACACACACGCACGCACGCACACACACACACACACACACACACACACACACACACACACCTACGCACGCGTACTCATGTGTAGCGGCCCAAGTTAGAAAGGGCAGCGCGTCGAAAGACAACACCGCAACCGGCAACCGGAGCCCACCACAACAACGGTGCGGTTGGCAGCGGCGGCGACGTGCCGGATAGGCTTACAGCGGAGCAGCGCAGGAGCAGAGCAGAGCAGAGCAGAGCAGAGCGCGGCTCAGACTCTCAGTGGATTAGAGGGGCTTCAGGATGGAGGGGGGGCGGGGGGGGGGGGGGGGGGGGGGGGGGGCATTTGTGGGCACCATAGGGGCACCTGTGAGGCTTGAGGTTGGTGAGGATTAATTGAGGAATGGAGGTGGGTGGGTGGCGGGTGGTGGGTGGATGGGAGGGTTGGTGGGGTGGGTGTTGAAGGCTGGGGGGGTTGAGGGTGGTGGGGGTTGGGGGGGGGGGGGGGGGGTTCGGTGTACAGGCGATGAAACTGCCAACAGCCTGCTGGCTCGGAAAGTGCTGAGAGAGAGAGAGCAGCTCAGATATGGAGTTACATGTGCACCAATACACACGTGTGGACCACACACACACACACACACACCTGAATTCTAACGCATACGCACACACTCACACATAACACATAACACATAAACACACACACACACACACACACTTACATGCATGCTTATGTATACACATGACATGAGTGTCCACAGAGTGGCACGTGCACTGCACAGACTGTCCTACGGAGGTATCCACCTGCAGATTAGCACACGCTAACACTCAATCACCTCCACACAGCTGCTCCTCACTTCATAATGAGCCCTCAACCATGACTGTCAAGAACCTGCCTCTCTTCACACACACACGCACACACACGCGCACGCACACACACACACACACACACACACACACACACACACACACACACACACACACACACACACACACACACACACACACACACACACACACACACACACACACACACATGCGCATGATTTTCTCTTCTCTTGTTCTCTGCCGCACGTGTGCCCCGACTAATGAGACAATGATAGATCACTGCTTTTGCATAGCGAGCCTCACAACCTCTCACATGTATCACACATACACACACAAGTGGGCTCTCACACACACAAACACACACACACACACACTCACACACACACACACACACACACACACAATCACACATGCACACACACCTGTACACATACACACATGTACACACATACACAGGCACACACAAACGCACACACACAAACACACACACACACACACTTTCTTTCTCAGCAGCTCACAGCAGGTGTGAACTCCAGAGAGAGGCTCCGGGCTTGCCTGAGCAGCGTGGGAGGCCGTGAATGTGTGTGTGTGTGTGTGTGTGTGTGGTGTGTGTTTGCATGTGTTTGTTTGTGTACCCCGTACAAAGCGCTAAGGAACGGAGGTGTTCTCACAGCAGGAGCTGCGATCATGCTCCATTTACTTTCTGCCCTCAAGTAGCTGATCTGGAAACAAAGTCGCTCTGCCACGCTTCTGAGAGACGTCATAGACGGAACATGAAAAGCACTCTTCCCAACCTTGACCCTTGATGTTGATCACCACCTGCATCCCAAAAGGGACTATTTTCTTTGGAGTGTGAATGTGTGTGTGTGTGTGTGTGTGTGTGTGTGTGTGTGTGTGTTCTATTATTGACTGTTCCACACCATATGTGTGTACAGTATGGGTGTGGGTGTAGCATATGATTAAACTGTACATCTATCATTGCGTATGCATGGATGTACATGTCTGTGTGTCTGTGTGTGTGTTCGTGTGTGTGTGTGTCCGGTGTGTGTGTGTGTGTGTGTGTGTGTGTGTGTGTGTGTGTGTGTGTGTGTGTGTGTGTGTGTGTGTGTGTGTGTGTGTGTGTGTGTGTGTGTGTGTGTGTGTGTGTGTGTGTGTGTGTGTGTGTGTGTGTGTGTGTGTGTGTGTAGATGTTTTAGTGCATGTACAGGGAGCTCGGATGACACACACGCATACACACCCACACCCACCCACACATACACACACACACACACACCCACAGCATAGCAGTGATATTCTGCGCAGCTGTCCTCCAGCACAATGCCTATACTGTCTCTAATCCTGGCACGGCTGTTTACTAGGTGACGTTTAAGGGGGGATTAACCCCAACCAGAATAAGTCATTCAAGAAGCTCCTTTATCCGCGCACCACCCGTCCGCCATTCACCAGCAGGGCACGCCCCACCGAACGCTCCCGCTTGGCTAGCGGAGCGCTCAACGGAGAAACGTGCCCCGCTTGAAGGAAAGTCCGCCGTTCAGTGCCAGAGAGTGCGACCTGAAACCAGCCTTTGTTTGCTGCACAGGAGGCTGTGTGTGTGTGTGTGTGTGTGTGTGTGTGTGTGTGTGTGTGTGTGTGTGTGTGTGTGTGTGTGTGTGTGTGTGTGTGGAGGGGTGTGTGTGTGTGTGTGTGTGGATGTGTGCCGCTAGTCGGAGCTTGCCTAGCGCTGACCCCTGACATTTAAATCTACCGATAAAAAGGCGAAGGGCTTTAATTACATTGAGTTAACGCTAGAGCGTTGCAGAGAGTGCACAGGGTTGAAAGGCAGAGCAGTGACCTGGGGAGCGCTGAATTTCAGGTCGTGACCTTGCCGTGCTAATAGAAATTAGGAGGGTGTTTCAAGTTGGCCCCTATTTGACATGTAGATTAACAGTGTGTATGTAATGTAGGCTAACTGACGCTAACTAGCGCTATCTCTCCAGGCTATTTTTCACTGACACAGGCAAGCAGCTGCTCCAAATGCCTGGTGATGGGCTCCCAACCTTATGGGTCTCTTTGAACGTGCCGTATGTCCCCTATTTAGATGGATATTTTTGCAGACCTGGCTGGTTAGTGTTGTTTTTGTTCAGTTTGTGTGTGTTTAGTCTTATCACCATTGAGCGTTTTTTTTCTTTTTTTTTTCTCCTAAGCTTAGTTGGCTGCAAACAGAGACAGATGGAGGACGCGGTGAAGAGGTAGCCCGGGAACAAAGGCGTTTTATGTTCTTTGAAGAGCGGCGTCGCTCGTGACTCCGTGCACTCGAACGCGGACTGTCTGACAGCTTGGGCTACGTCCTGGTCACAGGTGCTGTCGGTGACACTGACCTTATCACGTTTTGAAATATTAACGCTGGGGGCGGCGCGTCTGTCTGACTGTGCGTGGCGAGAGCTCCGTGTGTGTGTGTGTGTGTGAGGGTCAGTGATTGACGGCTGTAA
>NC_085004.1:22191818-22194318 GCF_963854185.1 Sardina pilchardus | reverse complement strand
ACTGCGCCTTAAATTGCTCAAGGAGCCGGGCCAACCTGAGATTGCTACCAGGTGGGGACAGAGAGAGAGAGAGAGAGAGAGAGAGAGAGAGAGAGAGAGAGAGAGAGCAAGAGAGAGAGAGAGAGAGAGAGAGAGAGAGGGAGAGAGAGAGAAAGAGGGGAGGGGGGCAGATAGAGAGAGAGCAAGAGAGTGGGAGAGAAAGAGAGAGAGAGAGGGAACTGGGACAGAGAGAGAGAAAGAGAGAGAAAGAGAGCGGTGGGGGGGGAGGCAGGAGTGATGGCGGCGGCGTAAGTGGAAATAGTTTCGCCGCGGTCTGGTTGCCGCAACAGCTGTATATGGGGCCCAGCTGTCTCTGTGTGGCAGCCCGCAAGCCTGGCTTAGCGCCTCAGCCAGGAAAGAGTGCATTAAAAAAGCCTCACCCAAATCCACAGGATCACTCAAATCATCGTTTAATCGCAGATCACTGGGGCCATTGACAGAAGGGGGACTGCGAGATGACTTCATGACTTAACAGACTGATTGCTATTCAGCCCGTAGCCTCCGTCTCCGTCTTAAACTCTTGCTGCGCAAGCAAATGTCGAGACCTCGCCTGCATGTACTGTAAAGGATGCCGTCAGTGAGATATTCCTTCCTATCGCTGAGCTCTGCTTGAGAGGCGTATAGGGCCGAGACCCTGGCCAGGTCTGGGTGGACTTCACAGTGGACGCTGCTCTCGTGGAGAGCTCAGCTCCATTTAAATTCTGCTTTGATGCGCCGGGGCGGAGGAGAGGAGAAGAGAGGAGAGCAGAATCACAGAGAGATCTCGCTGTGTAGATTTTTGTACAAGACTGCGGGAGGATGTGTAGCGGCAGGAGGTCTTTGCGTCTCGTCCAGACGTTTAAGACAGGTGTGTGTGTGTGTGTGTCTGTGTGCGTGTGTGTGTGGATATTGAGTTTGTTCCTCAAATGCTTTATTTGCCATGCTCCTCACAGTCCTTATGTCTGCTGTCTTTTCTTTCTTCTTTTTACACTTCCCTTTCTCTCATCCCCCCTCTTCTCTCTCTCTCTCTCTCTCTCTCTCTCTGATAAGCACGCACACACACACACACACACACACACACACACACACACACATAGAGAGAAAGAACAAGAGAGAGAGAGGGGAAGGGAGACACACACACTCCTGAGGGCACACACACAGAGACACACACACACTATACTGAAGACACACACACACACACACACACACACACACACACCGCCGCCTGGGCCTTGAGAGGGAGCCATTGCTTTAACGAGCCCACATAAAACATGAACGCTGGATGTCGGGGCTCTGAGCTAACTGTGCCAGAGGGGAGGGTGGGCTGCAGCTAACTAGCAGACAGTGAAAACACAGCACACACACACACACACACACACACACACACACACACACACACACACACAACCACACTTATTTTGCTGTTACACACCAACAAACCTGTTTTACTCTCAGTCTGACATGTTGCTTTTGGAGCCACTGTTCTGTTGACTCTGAGTTCTATGAGAAACACAAGGGGAAGGTGAATTGTTCTTTCTCTCTCTCTCTCTTTCTCTCTTCTTACACACACAAACACTCTCTCTCTCACACACACACACACACACACACACACACACACACATTCACTCACATAATAACACTCATACACACTCAGAGGCAGAAGCATCCTTTATCAAGAGACCCAATAGAGCAAATTATTATCTGTGTGTGTGTGTGTGTGTGTGTGTTTGTGTGTGTGTGTGTGTGTGTGGGAGAGAGAGAGAGAGAGAGAGCGAGCAGTAACGAGTTGAAGAAAGTGAGTGCTCTGCATTAGTCATGACTCTAGTGTTGTAGCAGCAGTCTGCCTGTCAGCTGATGATTACACTGAAAACAGTGGAAGTCAGCTGGCGCTGTTGAAACCACATGGAGAATGGAGACAGCTTTCCTCGCCACTACGGTTTGGCGGCCGTCTAAGGCAAGCACATAAACACACTTACACACAAGGAGGACACACACGCACACACACTCACACAAAATGTGCAGATATACTCGTAATCATACACCAATAACATATGTGCAAACTCCCACACAGAAATGCATTCAAATACACACACACACACACACACACACACTTGCAATTACTTAAATATGTATGCAGAAATACACACAAACGCAAATACGGACACAAACACACTCAAATTGCACCGTCCAAGAACATTCTTTCTTTGCCCAGTATAATGTGCTTTTGCAACTTTTAGCTGTTTTATTTCCTTTCCATGAAAGCCCTGCATGCTCTCCAGAGACGTGCAGCAATCAGAGCAAGTCTAATGATGTTAGGGGCCAGCTCCCCACGGGGAGGTCAGACCATCTCATGATCCTCACAGCACTTCAATAACTCATTTATACACCACACACCAGTATATGCTCTATGTGCACGTGTCAGGGTAAGCGTGCGCGTGTGTGTGTGTGTGTCTGTGCATCTGTGTGTACATCTTTGAGTATG
>NC_085004.1:22164318-22166818 GCF_963854185.1 Sardina pilchardus | reverse complement strand
ATGGCTGTTTCATCTCGTTGCGCATGAGCAACGGCATAGCATCAAACGGCCGCCATAATTGCGTTTAAAGTTTCAAAGACAACATTTTATCTTTCTCACAGGGAGGGAAATGAAGCCGCTATAGATTCGTTAGAGGTTTTCCTCTGGTAGATCTGGTTGGTGCAGAGAGCTGTATGCACAAAAAAAGTAAAGGGGGTTTAACTCTAGTCGCTCTCTTTTTTGATTCAATCATGAAATTTCCCCATGAGTGCTTTTACAGTGAGAATTTACTCTTATGTCAGCTGATATGTCAGCCATTGCTCTTTACTCAGGTGTGTCTGACTTTGCCAAGGTCAAAGAGTTTGGTTACAGCACCACATGATGAATTTCTGTTTTTTTTACGTTGTGACACGATACCCAGCACCCTATCTGAATGACAAGATGTAAATGTTATGGAAATTATATGGCTGGAAGTTCCTGTAGGAGTATTTCTGAACCCTTGATCCTTCATCTGGCTTAATGCCCAATGCCCTGACCAC
This sequence comes from Sardina pilchardus, assembly GCF_963854185.1. Classification (NCBI taxonomy): domain Eukaryota; kingdom Metazoa; phylum Chordata; class Actinopteri; order Clupeiformes; family Clupeidae; genus Sardina; species Sardina pilchardus. The sequence continues at coordinate 22,166,300 of NC_085004.1, read as the reverse complement.
ACACACACACACACACACACACACACACACACACACACACACACACACACACACACACACACACACACACACACACACACACACACACAGCTGGCCTTTAGGCAGTGATGAATAACAAGTGCCGTTGTCCTCTCTTAGCTCCTAATTTAACCCCTCTTCCAGTCTTTGACACCACTTAACGCCTGAGGATCTTGTCTGTTATGTGAGAATGGGTGAACATTTCCGTGCTTGTCTGTAAATGAATGTCCAATGTCCAATGTACTGTACAGGGCATCGTCTGTTCGAGTGGAGATCCCCAGTTTTAGGTTACGACGCTTTGAGCTTGGAATTCAATCCCACTCACTCAAACAGTAAATCACAGGTGCTTTCCGATTCAGAGTATCATAAGACTTGAGTCTCGGCTCTTTGGACCGTATTCTGTTTCACTGCCCTCTCATTCCCATGTTGTCATCAAAAAACGTGAAAACAGATCATCACAGCTGCTGTTTCCTAGCAAATGTTGTCGAGATGTGGGCCCATTTTGAATAATCATCATTGCGTTCGGAAACGAGCTCGCTCACTGCCGCTGTCTTAACTTGCGTCGACACACATCCCTTGGCCCCTGTTTGTCACAGTCGATAAGAGCGGTCTTATCAGGCTGCCAAACACAACCATCGCGCTCGCAACGCTGATGAGATCTCCCGTACAGCGCCTGACAGCCCCGCCGAGGTTTAAAATATTCACCATAATAAAAAACGCGCGCGCGCGCAAAAAAAGAGCGCATTCCTCTGAAGAGTTGAGCGTCCTGGTGGAATATGATGTGTGGGGAGAATGTGAGAGGATAGCCCATCATTTTTGACCAGTCGTTTTGAGTTATAGTTAGCATCCCCTCGGCTATTCATAGAGCTATTCCCAGAGCTATTCCCGCATGCTCCTACTGCAACAGAAAGCGACCAGAGGAGACGGACTGTCAGCTTGTATTTACCGCCGTCGTCATTTACATGCCGGATATAGCATAAAGGTGTCATGGCCGTCTGCAGAGAAGCAGAAATGACGGGTCTGTGCGGCTCTCCCTTTCGAGAAGTTAGCAGGTGTCTGATGCCCTTGCTCGACAGTTAGCCTGTCTACAGGAAACCGCTGTGTGGACACGCTGGCATCTCCCCTTGTCTGATGATCCTAACACCATTTTAAATGTGACATAAACATTGGCGGTGAGGAGGAAGCAGGAAGCAGACAGGCTTTAGGCATGTCTGTGTCATAGGAATCCCTGAAGCCCCATAAACCTCCTACACAGACGCAGGCCAGCGCAGGGGAACAGCGGGGCCGTCTAATGTGCTGGAAGTGGTGCTGACAGTTAGTCAGACTGGAACAGCAGAGGGGGAGATGGGAAGGCAGGAGAGAGAGATGTTGAGAGAGGGAGAGAGAGAGAGAGAGAATGAGTTAGAGAGAAAGAGAGAAAAAGAGAGAGAGAAAAAGAGAGTTTTACTGTTGTGCCTAAGCCTGTGTGTGTGTGTGTGTGTGTGTGTGTGTGTGTGTGTGTGTGTGTGTGTGTGTGTGTGTGTGTGTGTGTGTGTGTGTGTGTGTGTGTGTGTGTGTGTGTGTGTGTGTGTGTGTGTGTGTGTGTGCCCTTGAGCTGTGGCAGGGTAGCCAGGTTGGGTCGCTGGTACGCATTTATGTGGAAAGTGCTGCTGTCTCCTCTCATCACCACTCAGGCACTCAGCCCCCCAACACACTGCTCCTCTCCCTCTCTCCCTCTTTTTGTCTCCCTCTCTCTATTTCTCTCTCTCCCTCTCTTCTCTTATCTTCCCCTCTCCCCCATTGTCTTCTTGTTTCTCCCTTGCAAGTTTTCTGCTCCTCATCTCTCTCTCTCTCTCTCTGCCTCCATTTCTTTTTCTTACCTGACTTTAGTCTTTCTCTTTTACTTGTGTCTCTGTGTCTTTCTCTACCCCCCATCTCTCCCTCCCCACCCCCCCCCCTCTCTCTCTCTCTCCCTCTCTCTCTCT
>NC_085004.1:22156818-22159318 GCF_963854185.1 Sardina pilchardus | reverse complement strand
GAGAGAGAGAGAGAGAGAGAGAGAGAGAGAGAGAGAGAGAGAGAGAGGGAGGAAGGAAGGAAATGGAGAGAGGGAGTAAAGGATGGAATATTTCTCCCTCCTCCATCACCCCTCTCTCTCCCCCCATCTCTCTCCCTCTCTCACTCAGCAGCAGAGGTGACAGGAGGGTTGGCCAGCTGCAAGTGACAGTGACAGGCTAGCGGCTGCTTCAGAGAAAGAGAGCAGATGGCTGTGTGTGTGTGTGTGTGTGTGTGTGTGTGTGTGTGTGTGTGTGTGTGTGTGTGTGTGTGTGTGTGTGTGTGTGTGTGTGTGTGTGTGTGTGTGTGTGTGTGTGTGTGTGTGTGTGTGTGTGTGTGTGTGTGTGTGTGTGTGTGTGTATTTTTGTGTTCGTGTGCCACATGCACAATTGTGCAAGTGTGCACGTGAATGTGTGTGTATGTGTCTGCGTGTGTGTGTGGGTGTGTGTGCTTGCATATGCTGTGCACCGTTGTGTGTGTCTTTTCTTCTGTTACTCTGTATGTGTGTGTATATTTGCTTCCTCTTATTGTGTGTGTGTCTACGCGAGTGTGTGTGTGTGTGTGTGTGTGTGTGTGTGTGTATGGGTGGGTGCACACACGATTAGAATGCCACTAGAGACCTGAGCATTCTCTGAGTCTCTTGGCAGTGCCAGGCTTGGCAGGGTGCCATTTCACTGCCCTCCTTTCCCCTCCGCGCTGACTGACTCCACTCCGAGACGCAGGCAGACTGAGGAGTGGGCATCCAGACTGAACCCAAGCATGAAAAAGTGATGGAGAGAGAGAGAGATACAGAGACAGAGAGAGAGTGAGAGAGAGAGAGAGAGAGAAGGAGAGGTGGGGGAGATACAGAAAGATGGAGTCTCTTACCTCTTTCTGGCATGAACCCTGTTAAAGTCGCAGTAAAAACAAAACCCCGATTTAGATCCCTTTTTTTTTTGCCTCTTCACACAATCCCCTTAATGATCAAGTGATGGGTCCACCTCTGTTCTCAGACAATCACATAAGACAATCACATCATGTGATTGTCTTATATCTCTGTACGGACCTCGCAAGATTGAACATGCAAGGTGAACTATCTCTGTTATGATTTATCTTGCTACAGAGCTTCTTGCTCTTATTTTTGCTATCTCTAATAGTCTTTAATCTTTACTAGCTATTTCTTAACTAATGGCAGTTGCTATTGTGTTAACAATCTGATCTGGCATCCTGAAGGTTTCAACCCTTTGTGTTGTTGTTGTTACAAAGTTACAAGTTGAATTTAAGAATCCATTTGAATTAGGTAATAATGTGAACATTTCATGCAAATAGAACTCTGGTCTTTGCTAACATAACTAGCTGATAGCTGTGCTAGTTTTTTAATGGAAGTCCCTAACTGCTTCATAATTATGAGATAAAAAAAAGTACTGATGATGAGATACTAATTGCAGTAAAAAGCTCAGTTGTAAGTAATGTTAACGTTAGCTAAACAGCAACCAAATTTAATGTCTCAAAAAGCAAATTTAATGTCTCAAAATCAGTACCGATAAAAGGCAGTTTGGCACTCAAAGGGATCACGGCCACTTGTGGACTTCTCAAACCCGCTAATCAATCAGCCGCCATTGCAGCCGCATGAGAGGAAGAACGTGTAATGGTACTAGGTCGTCCAAGGAGCAAATTGCTGATTCCACTGTCAACTTCCTTCTCACATTGGACCCTATCATTAAATTGACATTGGAAAGCTGGGTTTCACTTTGTGTGAGAATGGGGTAAGAGAGAGAGAGAGAGAGAGAGAGAGAGAGAGAGAGAGAGAGAGAGAATGAAGAGAGAGGGGGGATTTAAGAGTGTTTTTGTGGTTAGAAGTCTGTTAAGTGGTGCTCTGTGGCCTTGGGGCAGTGGGACTTAGGCAGGAGACAGTGGCTTGGGCCCCGCGCCAGCTCTATTAGTCTCTCACGGGGCGGGCAGAAGGTTATGCCCCTGCCTCCCTCTGGATGGAACCAGAGGGGAGGACTGTGTGTGTGTGTGTGTGTGTGTGTGTGTGTGTGTGTGTGTGTGTGTGTGTGTGTGTGTGTGTGTGTGTGTGTGTGTGTGTGTGTGTGTGTGTGTGTGTGTGTGTGTGTGTGTGTGTGTTTCCCCCTCATCACCCTGTGTTTGTGTGTGTGTGTGTGTGCGCGCACGCTTGCATGTTTCATAATGTCTTTGCTTGTGCATGCTGCCTTTGTGTGGCTGCATGTGTATAAATCTGCAACACCCCCTCTCATCACCCATGTGCGTGTTTATGTGTGTGTGTGTGTGTGTGTGTGTGTCTGCAAACCACACAGACACGAGTGTGTGTGTGTGTGTGTGTGTGTGTGTCTGTGTGTGGAGATGATAGCGTGCATCACCTACCACATCCCAAATAGCCCCAGTTCCAAGCAGGCTGGCTCCTCCGTGGGTCTGGGCCCTCCGGACTGTGTGTGGCGGATCGGGTTTCCCTGCTGTTTGTGCTCAGCCCCAGCCTGGGGAAC
>NC_085004.1:22144318-22146818 GCF_963854185.1 Sardina pilchardus | reverse complement strand
TATGTGTGTGTGTTTGCGGTTAAATATGTGTGTCTTTGTGTGTTTGTGTGTTTGTGGTCAAGTGTTTGTGTCTGTGTATACATCTGCTTGCACTGGTGGATTAGTTTTAAAAGATTGTGTTTGTGTGTGTGTGTGTGTGTGTGTGTGTGTGTGTGTGTGTGTGTGTGACCCTTCTCAGGGTGGCTGTCGTGTGGTCTCCACCCTGTGTCCCTGCCAGAGAGCGGGCTGTGGTGAGGGCTGGAGGGCTGGGTAACGGGTGGGGGTTCACCAGAGTGCTCATTCATCATCTCCATGATTGGGTTTAAACGCACAGCTAGGCCATCTCCACATTCAAACACACAGAGCACACACACACACACACACACATACTGTGTACACAGAGAACACATTGAGAAGACACACATACACATACAGACACACACTCACATATGCAAATGCACATTATGCATATGCACACACACAAATACACACACTCATAGACATGCATATATACACACATATTATGCATATGCATACACACACACACACACACACATACACACACACACACACACACACAGGCTTTTCATAATCACAAGGCGCCGTGGATCTCCGTGGTGATGGCAAGGCAAGGAGAGGCGCATCCTTTTCATATTGTCCCCTTCGTCTGCTTTTATATTTCCCCCTCTCTCTCTCTCCTTCTCTCTATCCCTCTCTCTCTCTCGCTCTCGCTTTGTTTTAATTAGCCAGCCCATGGTGGTCGCCGTGGTGACGGGGCTTCTATGCGGCTTAATTAATTAGTGCTGGAGAAGGTGATCCCTGCTCACGTCAACGTAATTACCAGCGCGCTGATGGAGGGATGTGAGGAGAGTCGGAGAGAGAGAGGAAGAGAGAGATGGAAGGAAGGGATAGAGAGAGAGAGAGAGAGAGAGAGGAAGGGAGAGAGAGGGAGGAAGGGAGGGGAAGAGTGGCTTACTGATCATAACAGGCAGCTTTCATCCTCCGTGAGGAGGCTGGAGTCCCTTCATGTCCTCAGATGGAGGGAAAACAGGCCAGGGCGGGGAGTGAGAAGCGCAGCGATGCCGTCTCTCTTTTTTCCCTTATTCTGTCGTTTTTTTCTCCCTCCCCCTCTCATTCTCTCTCTCTCTATGGCTCTATTTTTTTGCCTTGCTGTCTGCATCTCCTTTCTCTGGGGATGGGCCTGCGAGGCATTACTGCAGCAGAATGTGTGTGTGTGTGTGCGCGCGTGTGTGTGTGTGTGTGTGTGTGTGTGTGTGTGTGTGTGTGTGTGTGTGTGTGGCCTCTGCTCTCTGAGCATGTGTCCCCCTGCCCCGGTACTCCCACTAGCAGTATCTCCCTCTTTATCCCGATAACCTCCCCACCTCTCTGCGGTTCAGAGACAGGCCACCTCCATCTCCCCGCCAGTCCTGTCTCTGGAGCTGTCTGTTCCGCTGGTGAAGCCCTCTCTGTGATGGAGGACCAGGGGAACACACACAACTCGCACCAAAGTCCTTCCTTAAAGGTGAAGGCCGTGAGTTTAATCCAATATACTTGTCTTTGAATTTCATGCATTCAAGATCTCCTCAGACCTCGACTAGCTATCCCCCTCTGTGTGTGCGTACAAAAATAAACCCCTTGGTGTTCATACACGGCCCTGGCTGGCTCTGTAAGTGGGAGGCAAACAAAGTATCCTAGACCGAGTCCTACGCTGCTCTGTCTAATCAATGTGTCTTCTGGAGTATGGAAGGGACAGCTGTAATTTAATTGGTCGTTCGGCTCAAATATCAACAACCTTTCGCCAGAATGGCCGACTGCATCTTTAAATCTGCCGTAAACAGTCTGCTAACAGTATCTAGATATGCAGACAGATTTCACATTCGGATATTACGTTAGACCACACACAACAGAACACAAACAGAACCTTCGCTCTCTCTCCATTCTTGTGGGCTGTTGAAGAGCTGCTAAGCTAAATCAGGCTAATTTCCTTGTTCCCCCGGTGTGGTTTTCTTTTCTGGCTGTTTTAGCGCTTTTCTGCCGCTCTGAGTACTACTCTGAGAGATAGACAGACAGACAGACAGACAGTCAGTCAGCGGTGAGCCCACAGCTATTTAAGTACAGGTGAGAGTTGAGCGTTTTAGCCATGGAGCCGTGGCCTTTGACTGAACAAGCGCATGTATAATTAAACATGGTGTGCTGCAACCTGCGCACGCTGTGAAACTGTTACCACTTGACACGTCCTCACCACACCGACGTGAGTGCGCATGTACACACACACACACACACACAGACGCCCACACATATACATGCGCGCACACACACACACGCACGCTCACTCACACAAACACAGCCGCGCACCTAGGGAAACCTGAGAGTTTAATGGCTGGTTGGAGCGGTGCTGGGGTCCCATCAGCCGCACTCATGGGGACGGATGACAGTTTTATCTGAGGCTTGGCAATGTCACGGGAGCCGGCCGCCTATTTAGAGCGCGGAGGGCCGGCACTTTGGACAATGACAGTTGACA
>NC_085004.1:22134318-22139318 GCF_963854185.1 Sardina pilchardus | reverse complement strand
GAGTGTTTTATGGCTCTTTGTTGGGTAGAATCTCTCCCTTTCTTTGTCTCTCTCTCTCTCTCTCTCTCTGACTCGCTCTATCTATCTCTTTGTGTTAAGGTGGAAGACATATTCTCTACCTTTTCTGTCTTTAAAGTTCAAAGTGCTGCAGGAGTTCTCCTCCTCCTCCTCCTCCTCCTCCTCCTCGTCTCTCTCTCTTCCTCCTCCTCCTCCTCTTCCTCCTCCTCCACAGGATGCTTCCTGCACCTCAAGCAAGCATGTGGGCCAGGCAGTGAGCGCCACTCAGTCAGATCAGACAGCCCGGTCTTGCTGTGTACTCACCCAGGGTTCGTGGGAAAACAAATAGCCCCTCGCTCGACTCACCTCGACTGGGCAGAAGTGCCCGGTTTGCGGTGCAGGGTTAGGCGCGTCTCGATCCTTTTACCCGGTGACTCAGAACTGGAAAGGGGCCGAGGTGACTGCTTTGTGTCAGTGCTTCCCCTCACCAGCAAGGTGCTGGTTGAGGATTTAATGTACTGCGTAGACGACAGGCCGACTTGTGTCTGTGTAGCTGTGCACTAACTGCTCTCTGAGGTGCTGTATGTGTTACAGTATGTGTGCAGACAGTAAGTCGGTGAGATTGGAAAGCTGAGGTGAGAAACGAGACAAAAGCACCCCTGAAGCTTCCCCCTTGGTCCACGACTAGTCATTTGAAGACCACCGGCGCCAGGTTTGGTAACTGACTAGAGGCCAACTGAAAGTACTCTACTTTCTGATTCTATCACCTAAGCTGTGATCTTTCAGAGAGACTTTCAGCTACACGCTTCTTTCCCACAGTGACGTTCAGGCGATGTTTAGCACGCGATGTGCTGCATGTGATGTCTCATTTGGGTGGTTGTTTGGATGCCGGTCGGTGCCGCACGTCTCAGAAAGTAACATTTGAAAGCTTCGGTTGACAGAATTTATTCTAAAGAATCAATTGTTCTTTAAAAGAAATATTCTGTTCTGGTCAGGTCGTCTTCACAAGGGTAGTGTTTTTCTCCCTCAGGCCCTTTTGTCTGTGCTGCTGAAGTTTCTGATGTGTGTGTGTGTGTGTGTGTGTGTGTGTGTGTGTGTGTGTGTGTGTGTTTGTGTGTGGTGTGTGTGTGTGCGCGGTTGTGGGCTGATGCTGCTGGAGTGTCTGATGAGAGAGAGAGTGAGTGTGTGTGTGTGTGTGTGTGTGGTTGTGGGCTGATGCTGCTGGAGTGTCTGATGAGAGAGAGAGTGAGTGTGTGTGTGTGTGTGTGTGCGCGGTTGTGGGCTGATGCTGCTGGAGTGTCTGATGAGAGAGAGAGTGAGTGTGTGTGTGTGTGTGTGTGTGTGTGGTTGTGGGCTGATGCTGCTGGAGTGTCTGATGAGAGAGAGAGTGTGTGTGTGTGTGTGTATGTGTGTGTGAGTGTGTGTGTGTGTGCGGTTGCGGGCTGATGTATTGAGTCGGTGTAGTGTGAATGTTTTATGGGGAGGGCGGCTTGTTGGCAATGAGAGACAGGGCCGCCGAGGGCGCTAGGGGCGCGCAGACAGCTAACACAGCACCTGCCTCGTGCCTGCTTACCAATTTATGAGCCCTCCATTGTGTGCGTGTGTGTGTGTGTGTGTGTGTGTGTGTGTGTCTCTCTCTCTCTTACTCTTTCTTAGTCACTTTCTCTCTTTAACTCTGTCTCTCTCCATCTATTTTTCTCTCTTTTTCAGGTGTATGCACACACACACACACACACACACACACACACACTCAGACACACAAACACATACTCTGTCTTCTCTGCTCCCTATCTCTTTCCTGTTGTTTTCCAACTCCCTTTCTTCCCATTACTGCAGATTCATTCTCTCTTGTAGACTTCTCTCTCACTACTCTCTCTCTCTCTCTCTCCAGAGGAGGTGTCATGTCACAAGGCTAGATGTCATTGTCACCAATCAGCCTGGAGCTTCACCTTCCCCTGTCATCTCTCTCTCTCTCTCTCTCTCTCTCTCTCTCTCTCTCTCTCTCTCTCTCTCTCTCTCTTTCTCTTCCTCTCTCTTTCCGTCTCTCCCTCTCTCTTTTTCCGGCTCCTTCTCTCACCCTCCATCTCCGTCTCTCATAACATTCGTTTCACAGTCTCTGTCTGTTCCTGATGATTGGTGTCCTTGCTGAGGCGAGCTACCTGCTACAAAACAGGCTAATGACACCAGGTGATAAGAGTATTTCTTGGTGTGGTAACAAAAGAGAGCTATGTCGCAGGTCTGTTCATAACACTGACTGGGGATTTACACCACAGGCAAGCCCCCAAAAAAACACAAAATGGAAAGGGACCTGAATCAATTTACACTGCGTCCGTCTCTTAACGTCACACATCACACAACAGCGTGTTTATCTATGTGTTTTGCTCATGTTTACACTTCACGTACGCTCCGTAAATAGAAGTGAAGCATAAAGATACACTTAGCTCTACTTTTAACAGCCGTAATATGTGCGTAAAGACCCGGGGGTGTAAATTAATGCACTGGTTCTAATGGAATGCTATCGCTAGTAAACAGTAAACGGACGTCGTGATGGGCGCCTCAAAAGCACTTCCCAGTGAATAAAGCTAAAGGAGAACGCTATTAGTGGGTTATGCAGGGCCGAGGACATTTGGGGGAAATGGTGGGTAGTGGTTTAACCCTGTGCCCTCTGGCCCCATAGAGCCAGGCCTGATATTTAGGGGGTCTCTCCTTCCTTGCCCTATACTGTTGAGTGGAGCAGGGTCCGGGTCGGGGCAGAGGCAGTATGGCAGTCAGCTGTCGGGCACGCTCAGACATGACCGTGTGGCGGGATCATTCAGGAGTGAGGGTGGTGGGGTGGTGGTGTGTGTGTGTGTGTGTGGCGGTGGGGGGGTGTTAATCTGTTCTCCTGTCTGAATGTAGTAGATGTCTTCTTCTTTGTGGCTTATCTGTATGGAAAAAAAACATTTACATTTCACTCCCTGTCTATCTCTGTCCATCACTCTAGTCAAAATCAATAGGATTAAAAAGAAGAAGAAAAAAAATCACAGCTTGTGAGCTCATATTCTGTATTGCACTCTCTTTCAGCTGTCTGTCTGATCACCTGACAAGCTGCAGAGTCGTGCAGGAGGTCTGTGGATGACTCTTTCTGAGATGTTGAAAGGGAACAGCTGTTATTTTCATAGCACTTACTCTTAATCAGCCGTTCCGCTGCCTAGAGATATATGACTTATAAATGTCTGATGTGCTGTTGGATAGCAGGTTCATCATTTGACGCCGATTCACTTTACAGGTGTGCCTCCTGCCAAACCTTTTTAAAGTGATGATTGTGTGATGTTTGTGTGCGTGCGTGTGTGTGTGTGTGTGTGTGTGTGTGTGTGTGTGTGTGTGTGTGTGTGTGTGTGTGTGTGTGTGTGTGTGTGTGTGTGTGTGTGTTGTGTGTGTGTGTGTGTGTGTGTGTGTGTGTGTGTGTGTGTGTGATTCATTTGAGTGATGTTCATTGAGTTATTTTGTGTGTAAAATGTGTGCGTGTGTTCATCTGAGTATGTTCACTGAGTGATCTTGTGTGCGTGTATATGTGTGTGTGTGTGTGTGTGTGTGTGTGTGTGTGTGTGTGTGTGTGTGTGCGTGTGTTCGCGTGTGTGTGCATGTGTGTGTGCCTGTCTGTTTTCTGTGTACTCATCAACCATATTGAGCAGTCTCCATGAGTTATAATGAGGATTGTCACAACAGAAGGCCAAACAGCAGTGCAATCAGTAGGAAGAGAAAGAGAGAAAGAGAGAAGGAGAGATAGAGAGAGAGAGAGAGAGAGAGAGAGAGAGAGAGAGAGAGACAGAAGGAGGGAGAGATAGAGAGAAAGAGTGACAGCACAGAGGAGGAGAGGGAGAACATCAGGTAGAAGAAGATTTAATAATGACCATACTTAAACGAGCATAAAACAAATAGGATGCATTATGCTACAGCGTATAGGAGCATTACGGCAAATTAAAGCATGCATGCTGTGGATAGTATGTTAATCAGGAGAGAGGGATAGAGAAAAGGAGAGATGGAGTGGAGGAGTGCAAGAGAGAGGATGTGTGGAGGAAGAGAGAGACAGAAGGTGAGAATGTGTGAGAGAAGGGTGTGTGTCAAGTGTGCTGGTTGCATGGCGTGTTTAGCAGCTATACCGACAGAGTGCGCGCGCGCACACACACACACACACACACACACACACACACACACACACACACACACACACACACACACACACACACACACACACACACACACACACATACACAGCAGCGGTTGGGAGGAGGGGAAACAGCAGATAAGACAGCAGACACCCACAGACTAGGCCAGCCTTTAATAATTGATTGTCTATTAAACAGAGCAGTTTCCTCATGGTGGGCTGGATTTCTTCCTCTGTCTTCTGCTTCTCTCTCTCCCTCCCTCCCCCCCTCTCTCTCTGTTTCTCTCTGCATTTCTTCAGGTTTAATTTCTCTGCATCCCTACCTCCCACCCTCGCCTCTCTCTCTCCCTCTCTGTCTTTCTCCCCCCCTCTGTCTCCTCTCTTCTCTCTCTCTTTCTCTCGCTCTCCTCTCCCTATCTCTCTCTCTCTTTGTCTCCCTCCCTTCTCTCTCTTCTCTCCACCTCTCTTTGTCTCTCTCTCTCTCTCTCCCTCTCTCTCTCTCTCGTTTGCTCTCTCCCTCTGCCCTGTCTCTCATCATGTGTGTTTGTAATGTACGTTAGCCCTCATTGGGCTGCAGCGGTGTGAGGTTTGACAGATGCTGTGGGCCATGGTGACAGGGTCGTGGCGGCCCTGACGCACCCCACCCCACCCCACCCCAACTCCACCGCAACCCACCCCAGCCCACCCCAGCCGGTCTCCCAATACCCCCCCACCCCCCTCCCCCCTCCCCGCAGCCTCCTGCCTGCCTAAACCCCACTGCTAGCATCGCATGGATCAGGGGAGGTGTGGCAGCAGCCCGCAGGCTAGAGTCAGCCGCGCTGACAGCTTCATCATCTGCCACACACACACACACACA
>NC_085004.1:22124318-22129318 GCF_963854185.1 Sardina pilchardus | reverse complement strand
ATCGCCCATCACATTTCAAAGTGTTTGACGTCGCTCAGAGTACAACAGTTTATATCACAGCTCAAGTGTGCATTAAAGCCCCTAAACCACAGGAATGGGCCGGTGTGAAACTGGAGCTCTCGTCTGGGTTACACTGCCTTGTGCTGAGCAGCCGTGGTTCACATTTCTATCTCATTTGAATGTCTGGCACTTGAAATGTGTGTGTAGTGTGCTACTGATTATACAAGTGTCTCTGGACTGTGCTTGTGTGTATGTCCCTTGCGAAAATTCACTATGGTTTCCTATGGGTTGTATGTAGTAACTATGGTTTTCCTCAGAAGGTATTTAAGTCATGGTTTTCCTCAGAAGGCATAAACCACGGTTTTTCCTACAGTAACCCAACTGTTTCCATGTTGAAACCATAGTTGTACCACAGTCACCATGAAGTGCAATAGGGGAACGAACCATGGATGTACCACAGCTTCTCTGAAGAACTATGCATAAGCCATAGCCACTACTATGGTAAAACCATGGCTAATGACCATGTTAATGGTAAGGTTTAACCCGTTTAAGGTGTTCATATTGTTGTTACTCAGCCAATGTTATTAGGCTTTTACATAAAAACAGCCATAACAGTTTATGTTAAAATATTTAACATATGTTTGCTTTAGCTCAATTACAATTATGATATACAGTATCATTTATAATCATATGACAATTTTCCTTTTTTTGTGAGAAAAAGAGGAAATTCAAGTATAAAAATTGTGAAAAATAAAAATAAGATTTTAGATCATTATAGGTGCTTATTTCTTAGAACTTAATCAGAATGTGCAAAAGTGCTTGAAATGTGGAAATAGCAGGTGTAGAAAGACAACATTCCCACACACAGACACCTACACACAGACGCAGACACACACACACACACACACACACACAGCAGGCCCCGTTAGGTGGAGTACTCAGCACCTACAATTATTACACTTGGGTTCAGTAGACACAAACACCCCATAGTAATAATTATGTGTAGGGGAAGTGTACTGTGTGCAGTCATGGAAAATAAGGTATATAAGGTAATATTGTGTGTGTTCTTCACAGAAAATGAGCCAATGAGTTATTAAGAAATAATAAATAGCATCATATTTCTTTAAGTTAACATTGAAAATGGGTCCCACAGACCTGCACACCTTACAAGGGCTATCTGCAGTGAAACCATAATAAAAACAATAGTGATAATCCATGAGGTCTCCATACAGCTGAAGGCTTGTATTGTCAGTAATAGGGCCTACATTTCCTGGCAGCGCCCCTGTGGTGCATGCATGGTGCTTATTTATCAACTATAGTGATAAACCATTGATATCATGGTTACCCATGAAAACAGAAAGAAACATGGTCATGGTCACTCAAACAAAAAAACATGGTTATTTTGTCATAGTAATATGATGGTTATATGCGTAAGGTGTGTGTGTGTGTGTAAGGTGTGTGTGTGTGTGTGTGTGTGTGTGTGTGTGTGTGTGTGTGTGTGTGTGTGTGTGTGTGTGTGTGTGTGTGTGTGTGTGTGTGTGTGTGTGTGTGTGTGTGTGTGTGTGTGTGTGTGTATGCATGCCTGCATCCCTCTCTGTGTGTGTAGTTCTCAAAGTGGGTCTGGATGAGCTCAAAATGTGTGTGTGTGTGTGTGCGGTGTGTGTGTGCGGTGTGTGTATCTGTGTGCTTGTGTGTGTGTGGGTTTTTCTGCTCTGTCTGTGTGTCTATCTGTGTGTCTGTCTGTGTGTCTATGTTGATTTATTTGTGTGTATATATGTGTATGTGTGCGTATTTATTTGTGCTTGTGAGAGAGAGTGTGTGTGTGTGTGTGTGTGTGTGTGTGTGTGTGTGTGTTTTCCTCTGCGCTGTACTGAATTTGCCCTCTTGACCCCTCAGGCAGCGAGCGCTGGTGTGGTGTGGACAAGCTGGGGGGACTGTGAGTCCAGCCGGCCGGCCAGCCGCTGTCAGGCCAAGGGTGATTTATCACGGCCGCTTTAAAGAGACAGGGTCAGGAGCCAGGGTCAAAGGTCACGGGGGGGCGGAGCCAGGCACTGCATCTCAAAGGACCCTGCCCGGGAGTTTAATGTGCCCCGACACAGCAACCTCGCAGGCGTGGGTGGCACGGGATGGTGGAGGGCTGACAGGGTGGGGGGAAGAGGTGGGGGTGGGGGTGGGGTTGTGAGGAGTGACCCTGAGGGTTGAGTGGAGGGAGGTCAGGTCAAAGGTTACTGATTAGATGAACCCTTCGCGTGACCTTTGACTTCTGGGAAGGATAGGAGGGAGTGTTACAGGGAGAGGAGAGCCTGAGAGACACAACCAGTGATATCTGAACACACACACACACACACACACACACACACACACACACACACACACACACAAACCTATATTGTGCAAACATAGACCAAAATCAAACACACATACACACACACACACTCATTCTGATATAAACACAAACACTCTAATATTGACACATTAACACACACACACACATACACACACACAAACCTATGTTGTGCAAACATACACACAAACAATCTGATATGCGCACGCACACACACACACACACACACACACACACACACATACACACACGCACATGCACTCATTCTGATATACTCACAAACACATACCCCACATACCTACCCACAGTCCTTCATGCAAATACAGCCATTTAGCCACACACAGAGAAACATACCTACAGACAAGCACACACCTGGCCAATACATGTAAAACAGCACTGATGCAACCATATGCCTCCCCATATCTCTGAACACACATGCCCAGAAACGACACACAACCACACACACACACCTAACCACACACACACAGCAGTTTCTTAGATCCAGAGGCAGATGGAGAGAGAGAGAGAGAGGGAGAGATAGAATGAGAGAGAGCAGGAGAGAGAGATAGAGAGAGAGAGATGGAGAGATAATGAGAAGAAAAACATGGCGTGAGTGCTCTGCAGTATTCTCTCGCCTCTTTCAACTCGGCTCTGTGTAAAGCCCAGCCAGGAAACAGCCTCCGCTGGCACATTAGCACAGCTCCCCAGTGCTCAATAACAGCCAAAGACATCGCCAACTCATGTATGAACACTCCTTTAACACACACACACACACGCACACACACACACATGCACACACACACGCGTCGCAGACACATATACACACACGCACGCACATGCACAGACGCACGCACACACACACACACACACACACACACACACACACACACACACACACTCCACATGCCTGCCACCCGTTCACCCAGGTCGCCTCTGTGTGAATGTGTGGAGGGGTGAGGGATCGTGCATCAGGCTCCCATCCATCTCTGTCAGTCTCTCTTCACACACACACACACACACACACACACACACACACACACACACACACACACACACACACACACACAGCCCTCCTCCTCCTCCTGGCCCTGACTGACAGGCGGCAAGGGGGTTCCAGCCCTGCGCTGCCATGGCTATGGGCCCATCAGTTACACACACACACACATACATACACACACACACACACACACACACACACACACTGTGGCCTGATTCTTTCCGTGCAGCTCCGTGGTGGCGGTGTTGGCGATGGTGTCAGCGCTGCTGGTGGTGGTGATGAGGGCAGGGCCTGAGCTCTTGGCTTTGATTGACGGACGGTCCCGCTCTCAGCCCTCCTGCACCTCTAGCGTTATTAGCGCGTCCGCCGGCGTGACCCAACACTCTCACTTCCTCTTTCGGACGAAAAGAGATGTAGGACGAGATGAAAAAAAAAAGATTTGAACATATTTGAACATATTTTTGTGTTTCTTCACACATGTACCACTACTGTATGAAGAAAATCTCTCCAGTGTGTTTCCAACGCAACTGCTTGAATTATTTATGTATTCATATTTATGCATTTGAAGCACTCTCTCTATCCTCAAGTATCAAGTGTTGTTTATCATCAAAATATAAACATTTTCTTATTTCCATTGTGCACAATTTCCCATTATGTTCTGCTACAGCTTTTTCTGAGAGGGCTGCTGTTCTGCTTGAGTTACCACTGCGCCACAAGGGGGCAGCATGCTCAGTGAGCGAGAGGGCAGCGCGGGGACAGGTGGCGCTAAAATGGCACTCCTCCCAGAGTAGGCAGGAGATGCGCGGCAGCCGGCACGGCAAAGTGCCTCGGCTTAAGAGAGTGGAACGCGGCGCAGGCCAAGGTCAGGCAGCAGGACGCAGGCCGCATCGGAGTGTCCACGAGGCGGGACGGCTGGATAGGATCGGTTTGCTTGGATTCGGGACTCTGATTCGGCGATGGAGCGGGTGAACCTGTGTAGCCGCGGGGCTTGTCTCCCTTTCATTGTCTATTGTTCTGCCCGGGTCTGTGTGGTGTCAGTTGATTAGCTCTGAGGCTGACCTGATTGAGTGAGTGATGTCTGATTAGATAGAAGCTTGTTGTCTCTCGGGCCTCTGTCTGTCTGTCTCTCTCTCTATATATCTCTCTTTCTCTCTCTCTCTCCCTCTCTCTCTCTCTCTCTTTCTCTGTCTCTCTCTCTCTTTATCTCTCTCTTTCCCTCTCTCTCTTTCTCTCTCTCTCCTTCTTTCTCTCTCTGTCCTCACTCTGTCCTCTCTGTCTCCTCTTCTCACACTCTTATCTCCTTTCTTCTCCCTTTCGCCTCACCTCAGTCCTTTCTACACCCCTCCCTTCTCTCTCTCTGTCCATCTCTCTCTCCCTCCCTCCCTCTCTCTCTCTGTTTCTCTCCCTCTCTCCACTCTCTGCCAGGCTACTGTGGCCATCTGGTCATGAGCTACACAACCCAGAGCAAGCAGCCCGCAGAGAGCGGAGCAGAGTGGCTGACCAGGCCGTCAGACCAGACCTCTGCTTACACACACACACACACACACACACACACACACACACACTATCACATGCATATACACACACACACCAACTCACACTCACACACTGACACACACACACACACACACACACACACACACACACACACACACACAC
>NC_085004.1:22114407-22119118 GCF_963854185.1 Sardina pilchardus | reverse complement strand
GTGTGTGTGTGTATATGTGTGTGTGTGTGTGTGTGTGTGTGTGTGTGTGTGTGTGTGTGTGTGTGTGTGTGTGTGTGAGTGTCTGTGCACATTTCAGTTTTTGTCTGTGTATGATATCAACATATGTTTGTTCAAGCCAAGCCTGTGTGTGTGTTACCTTGTGCACCTGTGCAGCTGTATTTGTTGTGTGTGTGTATGTGTATCTGCTTGTACTATGTGGGTGTGTATATTTGTCTCTCTCTCCGTGTGTGTGCGCGTGTGTGCGTGCGTGCGTGTGGGAGGGAGTTATCATGGAACACAAGTCCGAGCAGGTGCTATTTACACTGGGCTTGTGCTAAGCAGTGTCTCACATTTAGCAGGAAGGGCTGGCTCCAGTGCTGGCCCCTGTCTCCGGGCCTTGGCGGCCGTCCAAGGGCTGAATTTAGCGAAGGTGCCTCTGCTCCCTCCCCTCCCCTCCCCTCCCCTCCCCTCCCCTCCCCTCCCCTTCCTCTCACTGCCCTGCCCAGCCCACGTCCACCCCGCCAGGCCACGGCCAAGAGCCACGCTCCCACACTGCTCTCCCCCAGCACGGGCCAGCGCAGGCTGGGGTGGCCAGCAGGTCAGCGGAGAGGTGGAGGAGGACCGTGTGTGTGTGTGTGTGCGTGTGTGTGTGTGTGTACGTGTGTGTGTGTGTGTGTGTGTGTGTGTGTGTGTGTGTGTGTGGGGGGTGTGTGGGTGTGTCATTAGTCTTTTTATAGAGACACTCTCCCACACACACACACACACACACACACACACACAAGCATTCACATACACGGACAAAGACAAAGATAGACACTCTCGCAGGCATGTACTGTACACACACACACACACACACACACACACAGACGTGATGCAGATCTATGTTGAATGAGAGAGAGAGAGTGCAGTGTATCCTGTGGATAATATGGAGTACTACTCCTTATATGTGAGCATGTAGCACCCTTAGTGCTGCACTGCATCATTCATATGCAAAGACAAGACATGCATTACAAGCTCACAGCGCCTTATCAGAATAGCCTGCCACACAGTGAGGGAAACAGATGCCTAAAGACGCCTTATTTGCTATGATTATGGTTAATGTGCATCTGTATGTGTGTATGATTGTGTACGCCAGTGTTTGATAATCTATTTATGCAGCTTATGTAAATGTTATGTTTAATCTATAAATACAATTGGAGGTGTACATTTAGTATCTTTAAGTGTCCAGAGAGGCAGAACTGAAATAGGTGTGTTTATGTTATGTGTGTGTGTGTGTGTGTGTGTGTGTGTGTGTGTGTGTGTGTGTATGTGTGTGTGTGTGTGTATTTCTATCAGAGACTAAGCGATATAGATAAAATAGAAAGGGAAAGGGTGTATGAGTGAGAGAGAGAGAGAGAGAGAGTGTGTGTGTGTGTGTGTGTGTGTGTGGAGGGCGGCAGATGACTCTCTGGGCGTGCGGCCCAGGAATGTGTGCGATGGAGTGGGTAATGGCTGACTCCACTGCACCTCTGACCTCCAGCAGCCACACAAGTCCTCCTCTGTTCCTGCTCAGACTGATTACAGGGTCAGGCCTTGCTCTCTCAGCCATAAAACACACACACACACACACACACACACACACACACACACACACACACACACACACACATTCACACACACACACACACACGCACACACACACACACACACACACACACACACACACACACACCACTGTCAGCATTATGTGGAAGGAGAAAGAGGACATTTACTAGCTCGGAGAGGGAGAGAGAGGGTGATAGAGAGAGAGATGGAGAGACAGAAATAGGAGAAGGGTAAAGGAAAGGAGGGAACAAATGGATGGAGGAAAAGAAAGAGATGTCACTTTAAGGGAGGCTGATGACAGGAAAGCTGCCATGTCGAGGCAGATAGACAGATAGGCTCCTGGCGTAAATAAACAAGTGAGCAGGTAATAAGACACAGGACGGAGAGGGGAGAGGAAGAGGCGAAAGGGAAACTGTGATTTTGTTTTCGTTCTTCAGATTCATTTCTCCCGCACTCTCTATCAGATAGAGATTAACAAAGAAATATTTGCCTCATATTTCCATCTGAGCATGAAACATGCAGGCACTGGGGTGTAGGGGAAGAGGGAGAGACAGTGAACAAAAGAGAGAGGGAATGTGTGTGTGTCTGTGTTTATGTCTCTGTGTGTGTGTGTGTGTGTGTGTGTGTGTGTGTGTGTGTGTGTGTGTGTGTGTGTGTGTGTGTGTGTGTCTGTGTGTGTTCGAGAGAAAGAGAGAGGTGAAGATAAAGAGAAAAAAGGCCAGGGAGATGGAAAGAACACACGAGGGAAAGAAAGGATGAGATACAGGCCGAGTGAAGAGAGAGAGAGATAGAAAGAGAGGGAGAAAGAGAAGGAGAGAGAGAGAGGGGGGGGGATAGATGAGGGGCTAGCTTAGCGGCGCTGGCATTTGGAGCAAAGCCCTGCAGAAAGGCGAGTGCTGGCGCTGGCGCTGACCCGTGTAAAGAGGTGGTGTGCGAGGCATGCATAATGGATGCTCAGCGCACACGCCGGCCCCCTAAAAGCCACATGAGCCGCGCCGCAACGGGGAGAGGGGGAGGGAGGAGGGAGAGAGAGAGGGAGAGAGAGAGAGGTAGAGAGAGAGAGAGAGGAGGGAGAAAAAAAGCTGGAATTCCTGCTTTCAAATACCCTGAAGGAGCTCAGTGAAACATTCCCACACTGAGTCCGCGTTCCCACATGGCTAGGTGGAGTAGAGAGCGGGATGCTCAGGATCCGTGAGCAGGAGCGCTCCCCTGACTCCGGACCAGCTGACACCTCGGCCCCTGAGAGGCTGGCGTCTGGTGCAGCGTGGAGTCCCTGCGCACCTGCACAAGGAAGAAAGTCGGGAGAACTAAAGTGGACTAATCTCAACCTCTGCTCTCTTTGAATTTTGCCAACGCTAAAACAATCCCAGGTCAAATAGGAAGCACTCGTCTTAGCCTCTTTCCTGTGCAGTCCTGCATTCTCTCATTTATTTAGATTAAAGGAGTTTCCTCCAGATCCTATGAAGATTCTGTAATGATATAATTGAGGTTGTTTGCAGTCCTTAGATGAAGCTTCATAGTTTTGTCAAACACAGTTTTTCTTGGTTGACGAGACACAGTTCTTGGAATTATGCTCCATTTCCCAGAAACACAAATGCGGAACTGCAGGCTTATCTTTACAAAGTTCAAACCTCCATGTCAAAGCCAAACTCCCGTCTCAGAATCATGTAATCTTACATCTAAACCAAACTTTGCCCTTAGACATCACACAAAAACCATTACACACCAGTGACATTCTAAACACTACTTTACAAACTGAAAAAATGGTTCTGTAACTCCTCAATCAAATAAATGTACTGTAGTAAAATAAACAGAATTTCAGATCATTTATTTATTCATTTATTTATTTATTTATCGTTTATTTTACCAGGTGAGTCCCATTTAGATCTTAAATCTCTTTTTCAAGGGAGCCCTGGGTTAGCAAAAGTAAAAGTACATAACATACAGCAAAATAATTTCCATAATGTGCTAATATTTCTGTCCCTTTTGTTGGATGGCATTATGCTTTGAGATATTTAGTTAGTAGGCTCAGTAATTGTGTATAAATTATCAAGAAAAGCTACAGTAATTTCCTGTGTATTAGCTGCATTGAGTATAAACCACAGGACAGTGTTTTGTGCAAGTTAAAAGAAACAACACCTCATTAATACCATATTAACTACCCCTGTGTATTAACCTCATAGCAGAAGACATTTTGCAAAATCAATGCATAAGCCGCATTTAATCATTGGGAAATTACGGTACCAGTGCTTCTCATTGTTGGTGGTGGTGATGTGAGCTTGAGTCAGGTGTGTTTGCTGAGAGTGCTTTGGCCAGGGAGCGGTAAACGCGGCGCCTGACGTGTGTGAGGTTTGCTAGCGTGGAGGCTGTGGAGGCCGTGTGTCTGGGGAGCAGGTCTGTGGGGAGCCTCGCGGTGCCCTCCACCAGCTAGCTGGCCCTCTGATTGGTGTTGCTTTGCTGGCAGGGGCCCCTGCGGCGCGGGGCGGGCAGCCCTAATTAGAGACCGCTGGTGGTCCGCTCACCTGTGAATCACCTGGCGCTTCTCACCGTAACCCGGGTAACCTTCACCTTGGCACTCCACACTCCTCCAATTTGTTGTATATTTCTCTCTCTCTTTCTTTTTTTCTCTCTTTCTCTCTCTCTCTCTCTCTGTCTCATTCTCTCTCTCTGTCTTGTTCTGCGCATTCATCTCTTTTTTTCTCACTCTATCTCTTTCTCCACCTGCCTCTTCCCTTGGGTGCTCTCACCTCAGTAACATCTGCTATGTGCTGTGGGCCTCTCGTTAAGGACTGTGTGTGTGTGTGTGTGTGTGTGTGTGTGTGTGTGTGTGTGTGTGTGTGTATGTGTGTGTGTGTGTGTGTATATGTGTGTGTGTGTGTGTGTGTGTGTGTTTGTGTGGTCAAGCACATATGATTGGTGTGATTGGTAGGTGGTAGTGTCTCATTACTTGTGCTCAGGTCTTACTGCTGCATGAGCGCGTTCGCTGCCTTGGGTGAATCATATTTCAGGTCCAGCCACCTTATTAGTCCTGACGTCGTTTTTTTTTATGGGCAAAAGCATCATTAGCGCATCGCCCATGGTATGAACATATGTGCAGCAACACAAATCAGTCACACAGACACGTACT
>NC_085004.1:22099407-22109407 GCF_963854185.1 Sardina pilchardus | reverse complement strand
GCCAGACCCCCTTCACCTCCGTGTTAGCTTGTGATTTATTGTACTCGCTGAATGTGACGGGTCCCTTATTGTTTGAATTTACGGCTCGTGTTTGATCTGAACTGCCCATTTACCTGGTGACATGTCCTAACAAAAAGAACACGCTACACGGTCTGCTGGTTCTGATGTTTGCATGTCTGGTTGCAACATGAAGTGCTGATCTTGGAGGGGTTTGTAGAGCTACAAGGTGTTAACTAGTAGCCATTTGTTCTGTTTAGCTTATACACCATCCTGGCCTTGCTTTAGTTTGGTCTAAGGCACGTCCTTGAGGCTTGGACACGGCGAGCGGACTGGCAGGTTAAAAAGACAGGATTGTCCGAGAGTGGACGAGAGGCTTGATGTCGCAGCGGCGGCGGCACTGAAGCGGAGGCCAGCGAGGCCAAGATGGAGGACTCTGTTTACCCATGCGCCTCCACGCCACGCAGACTTGTGCCAGCTCAGAGATGAAGCCCTGCCTTTTAGGTGACATATGGGAGTCTAGTTATGCACGCTCTTCAAAGATGGCAGCTGTCGCCGTGTGTGTGTGTGTGTGTGTGTGTGTGTGTGTGCTGTGTGCGTGTTTTTGTGTACAAGCACATGCTCATCTCAACTCAATTTGTGCGCATGTGCGTAAGTCTACCCATCTATCTTTCCTTTTTTCTTTCTCTCTCTCTTTCCCTCTTTTGCTATTTCTCCCTTTCTCTCTATCTCTCTCTCTCTCTGTGTCAACCTGTTTAGTCCCTTTGAATTGGAGTTCTGGTGCATCTCCTCTCCATGATGAGTGTGTGTGTGTGTGTGTGTGTGTGTGTGTGTGTGTGTGTGTGTGTGTGTGTGTGTGTGTTTGTATGTGTGTGTACAGGCGGGCGGGCATATGCGTAAGAGCGTGTCCCACCCGCGCAGAGAGAGAGAGAAAAGAGAAAGAAAAAGAAAGAGAGAGAGAGAAAGAGAGAGAAAGAGATAGAGGAGTAGAGAGAGAGAGAGAGAGTCAGTCGTCGGTGTGCCAGCTGGCGCCGTTCCTCTCTTGGCAGCGCGGGGCGACTGGCGTGCCCACGTTGATCAGGCCACCTGTCTGTTCTCTGGAAGCCTCCGCCGCATCCTGCTGGGTCACACTCTGCCATCAGGAAGGGCCGGGATGAGGTGGGGCTGGGGGGCACGGGTGGGCAGGCGGGCAGGCGGGAGGGGAATACCCTCGCCGCTAGGGTAGGCTAGGCTACGCTACGCTAACGCGCCCGCACAGATAGGGGGAAAAGACAGAGGTACACGCTCCGAAGGCTCCAGCGGGCATCAGACTCCACGCCACCACACCAGCGATCCCGTTTGCAAGGGGGGTGCGGCGGGCGTGCGTGCGTGGCAGCTCGAGTGCTGGGTGGTGCTGGCTAGCGGTGGTGGCGGTGGTGCTGGATGATGGTGGTGGTGGTGGTGGGTGGAGATGCCGCGGTGGCCAAGTCCATTTCATCAGCGCGGCGGTGGCGCGCGGCTGTGCCAGGGCCCCTGAAACGGCGTCCATAATGAGGGTGCTGTGAGAGTCGTGAGGGCCGCAGAGCGAGAGGGCACAGTCCTGCTGGGGGCGGAGAGGGGGGGAGAGGGGGAGGGGGAGGTGGCAATCTGTCCCGGTGCAGCGTGTGTCAGTGGTGACGCTGATGATGATCACAGCAGGCACACACCCTCATGGAGGGGAGGTGTGACTCTCTCTGTGTGTGTGTGTGTGTGTGTGTGTGTGTGTGTGTGTGTGTGTGTGTGTGTGCGTGTTTATTCATCTGTGTCTCTGTGTGGCCATGTTTTGTGTGTGTGTGTGTGTGTGTGAAGCAGGGGCGTGCGTTTTCAGTGGGGGACATGGCCACATTTGAGGTGCAGGCCCGGTTCTTTGAGGAAAAACAAAAGGCCCCTTATGTGCCGGTCACTCTGACGGTGTGTTAACAAGCAGCACACTCATTCACCCCTCTGTAGGGGCCCGGGGCTCCCTGATGAAATGACACAGCCACTGGGCTCTGATTGGCTCCTGCTGGGACTCTAGAGTCTTCACCCACCCTACCATCTAGAACAAAGCTAGCATGGCTTTTCCCTTTTTCCCCCCAATGTCTTTCCAAAGTGTCTCATGTCACACTTCTACACAGGCACACACAGCAACAAAGCCGGAATCACTTTTAAACAAAAATCACAGAAACCAAAGTTGCTAGCATAAAATGATGGCACAGAATTCATTAAAATGATGAGGCTGTAGGACTGTGTAAGCATGGCTTTGTGTAGTGGGTGTCCTGAAAGTTTGTAATGAACGACTTTCCTATTATGCAGAGACAACTGCACATCCATATAAAGCAGGTGCTGTTATGCATACACAGAAAGAAAGACTCATTTCAAACTCAAACAGAGAGGAGTTATAAAATGTTGAGATATAGGCACATTCAGTCACGGGAATGAGTGCAGAGGCAAGCAATCTGAGAGAGGAAAAGGAAATTGAGAAAGAGAGAGAGGGAGGGAGAGAGAGAAGGAGAGCGAGATAAAGAAAGATATTGAGAGGTAAAGAGAGAAAAAGAGAGTGAGAAAGAGAGAGAGGGAGAGAGGACAGGGAGAGGGAGAAAGAAAGAAAGAAAGATATTAAGAGGTAGAGAGAGAAAAAGAGTGAGAAAAATAGGGCCTATAGTGTCTTTTACGGATTCTCCATAGATCACCTCTTCCTTTCAGAGCTGGTGTGATTTGCAGTGGTGGGGGTCGAGGAGGGTGAGAGTTGTTCAGACATTCCGACTGGTTGTCATGGCGTCGGGGTCAAGGGTCGTAGACCATTAAAGCCTGTTGCTGTCTAATCATTATGGATGGGCTTCTGGGTATTTATAGGCTCAGGGTTGACCTCTTGATCTCTCCCTGACCCCTGTGTCCATTCAGACATCTCAGTTCCCTGACCCACACCACCGCAGAGGTCAGTGACCGCGGGGTCAGAGCTGTTTAGAGTGCGAAGTGGTATTGATATGTTGTCAGGTAACGTTTCCTGGTAGTCGTGTTCCCTGTTGAATGGGCTTGTAGTTTGCACATCGCCTCGTTGGCCGAGAACTTCCTGGCCATCGGAGAAGACGTGCGGAAGACCTCACTCCTCCCTTTTTTCTGGATGTCCGAAAATACGCCAGGCTGTTGAAAAATACATCGGCTGGATTGAATTTTTCCATTCGTCTCTTACACTGAAATGGATGAAAGAAAAAAAGAACTCCTTCTCCAGCCAGAACTGGGACAGATACAGAGATATATTTGGTGGATATTTCATTTTTTTTTTTTTGAGAATGACACTTGGAATTAGCTCGTCCTTATCTATTTAAAAGCCGCGCGATATGAAACGATAGTGCTATAATTATCAGTGAGTTTCCCACTCTCTCTCGTCTGAGGGAGACGGACGTCTGATTGCTCAGAAACTGATGATGGTGATGAGTGCTGGTTTTGCTCAAGTGCTGATTTGGTTTAATGGTGAATGTACTGTCGATGGAGGAGTAGAACTGTGTGTGTGTGTGTGTGTGTGTGTGTGTGTGTGTGTGTGTGTGTGTGTGTGTGTGTGTGCGCGCACGTGTGTGTGTGTGTGTGTGTGTGTGTGTGTGTGTGTGTGTGTGTGTGTGTGTGTGTGTGTGTGCGCGTGTGTGTCTCTGTCTGTGCATGTGTGAGAGTGTGCCTGTGTGTGTCTCTGTGTGTGCTGTGGAGTATGAACATCTATGTCCCTTGAGCTATCTCTATATCCTCTCTTCCTTTCTCTCTCTCTTTCTCTCTCTCTCACACTCTCTCTCTCTTTCACTCTCCCTCTCTCTCTCTCTCTCTCTTTCACTCTCTCTCTCTCTTTCTCTCTCTCTCACTCACTCTCTCTCTCCCTGTCACAGATTATTTGCTTTATGGGATTCCCATTTCCTGCCTGTAATCTCCACTCACCCCCTGCTTCCCTATCACTCGTTTCACCTCTTCCCCTCTCCTCCCCTCCTCCTCTCCTCCTCCTCTCCTCTCCTCCCTCTTCCCCTCCTCGAGCTCTCTGCTCTCCCGAGCGTGAACACCCTTCAGGAGAGAGGGAATGAAGAGGGGAAAAAGCGAGGGAAGAGAAGAGGGAGGTAGAGAGGGAGGGAGGGCGGATGGATGGAGTGTGGTGCACATCTCTTAATACAGGCCATCCTTCAGCCCTTATCTCTGGCTCTAATTTATGGCAACATGGCTGCTTTGGCGCTGGTGAATTAATGGCTCAGACCTTGGCTTTCTCCAGTGTGGGCATCAATAATGGTCAACCCCCCTCACACACACACACACACACACACACACACACACACACACACACACACGCACACACACACACACACACACACACACACACGCACACACACACACACACACACACACACACACACACACAGACATACGCACATACATGCACACACACACACACACACACACGCACCAGGTTTTTTTTCGGCCTGTCTCCTACCGCTGTGGTTGCTCGGCCCCACATGTCTCCTATTTATCTGCAGGCGGGGTGGAGTCGCGACCCGGCCCCCCACCCATGCCGGCGTTACGCAAACGCTGCGCTAATGCAGTCGGGGTCGTGATAAATCCTCACCGGGGACCAGAGGCGCGGTGGGATAAGTCATTCCTCCTCTGACCCTTGACCCTTTCACCACGACCCCCGGTGCCCTCTCAACCTTCCCCAAGTTTTCTTCCCCCAGAAAAAGCCCAATAAATACACGGCCTTCCTCTTTTTGCACCACACATATCCACTTTCGGCTGGCCATGCTGTATGCTGTCCACTTGCACATATGCATACATACACACATTTACGTCCATTCTAGAGATGCACCGATCGACCGGCCGCCGATTGGAATCGGCCGATTTTCACGTGATCGGCCACGACCGGCGACCGGCCGGTCAGTCTGAGACATGCCGATTTTATGCCGGTCAAATGCACTCGCACACTTGTAACAACATCACACTCACACAGCTGAGTTTGCAAAGTTTGATGAAGCTAGGCCAACAGTCAGGGCTGGATAACGCGCTAATACTGAGTTTTTCTATGCAGCGAACGCTGTGCTTTGCCATATTGCGTGGAATTTATTATACTAAGCTGTCACTTCAGGTTACAGCGCTCATCAAAGCCCGTCCTTGCCGCTAATTGCGTGCCCACAGCTGAACCACAAGCGCTATCAAGCAGCGACATAGCCTTTACTCAATTTAAGGCGAGACATGGCAAGAATAAACATAGTTTTGCTTCGGTTTGCCAACTTATCATGTATTCTTTCACACTACTACAACAACTAAGTCCGATTTACACATTTAGAGGTTTGATCACGCCTGTATATTTCTTCTAAATTCGCCAAAAGTTAGCATTCTAACGTGTCATAAACTAGCCGACCGTGATACAAAACATATCATGCGTGGTGTCGTTGGAAAGCTGTGTTTCGATCTCCTGCATGACGTTATGCCATCCAAATATGGACACTTCCTTAGTATCCACAAGCAATCGCGAAAGTTCAAAGAAGAGTGTGGACTGAGAATGTATGTCATTTGCTGTGTTTCAAGGCTTCTCAAAATTAGTTTTTTTTGTTGTCATTTTCCAACATCTCAGCCTATGTAGCACCAACTTCAGTTATCAGTAGGCTATTCTGAAGATATTTACAGTTGGATATTGCATATGGATGTGAGAAGAAAGAAAGTGTTCCTAGTGCATTTCTACATGTGTGAAATGAATGTCCCACACTGGGATTACTGCAGCTGAAGAAGACTTGAAGAAGAATCTGTCTATTCACATTTTTCTACCAGGCATTGATAAGTTGATTACATTTCTAACATGTTGTATTGAAGAAAATATTGGCTAGAAAATAACTCTGTTTGTGCTGTAAAGTGGTTAGAAGAAATTAAATCGGAATCGGCTAAAATCGGTATCGGCCGGTCAAACTCGATGAAAAATCGGAAATCGGAATCGGCCAAAAAATTGCAATCGGTGCATCTCTAGTCCATTCACCATATATAAAACAAAATGGCTGAAAATGAAAATGAAAATTTTAGTGTCTGTCTGTATGCCCTTTTATGCAAGTGCAAACATTCGAATGTCACTCAACAACCGTAGCGTGACAGACAAATGTGCAGTGGTCTCTTATTTTTTTTCCAGAGCTCTCTGTGTGTGTGTATATATATATATATATATTATATATATATATATGAATATACAAGTATGTGCTTGCATAAAAGGGTATACAGAGATAGACACTAAAATGTTTTTTATTCATTTTCAGCCATTTTGTTTTATCCTGCGTCGCAGCACAGCTGTGTTTAAGGCTTCATAGGAGCCGAGGGCGGCCATCAGTCAGTGATTTCACTCAATCACTGTTCCATTTCATGTCTCACATTGATTCCTGCACAAATCACTCTGACACAAGCAAAAACAGGCCATCTATTCAACATATGCGCCATTGTCTGACACGTTGGGCTCTTATGAATATTCGAGAGCGTCTCCGTGACTTAAGAGGAGAAAGAGAGAGGCTTTCATGTTGTTGCAGGCATTGTATGTTATGCAGCGCTATTTTACATTTTACACCAGTGGCACAATGGAATCCTGGAGAGAGGAGCTGTTATTCTCAAGTGAAGAGCATGTGTACCACTCACTGTGTGTGTGTGTGTGTGTGTGTGTGTGTGTGTGTGTGTGTGAGAAGGAGAGAGAGAGAGAGAGAGAGAGAGAGAGAGAGAGAGAGAGAGAGACGGAGAGACGGAGAGATGGAGGGAGGGAGGTAAAGACATCTTTCTTTCATACACCCCTGCACAGAGTGTTGAATCATGCGCGACAATGACAGTGATGGTGATGGTGGAGGTTCTGAGCTATGAGTAGCAGATGAAAAATATCGAGAAAAGAAAGACTGCCGAGGAATACTCTTTTCTGAGAACCAACAGACAGGCAAGAAGAAAAACAGTAGCGTATTATTCATCCCTGACCTCCCAATTTCCACAGTCTCCTCCTTGTCTGCAAAAGTGTGTTCTTAGTTTGTTCCGACAAGGAATATTCTCCACATTAATCTATTATGGAGGTGCTAGTGGGAAACTCCGGGCCTGCGTTCAGAAGAGCACTCTCTGGAACACTCTGTATGTATCTGCAATCATTGGGTGCTAAGGCGCAACCCTACATCTGAGGTATAGAGAACTTTAAGACTTCAAACACCACAGCGGAATCAAAGCAGTGGCTTTCTCTTTTTGAGGATATACACTTTTAAGTTCCCCTCTCTCTCTCTCTCTCTATACTGCGACTCTTTGCAGAACTTGCTTTGTGACGCCCGCATATGTGATCCTCCAGGCCGACTGCAGAGCGCTTGGCTAACAGGGAGTAGAAACTTGTCCTTAATCGAGATGCCCTTGCCAAGCTGTGTGGATGCCCTCTGCGATGGAGACGAGCGGGGAGATAGGGTTAGCACGCCAGACCCTTCACGCTGAAAATTGTAAATTTGTTTTGCTGACAGGAAGCCATTGCTTTCCTCCTCTTGTGTGTGTGTGTGTGTGTGTGTGTGTGTGTGTGTGTGTGTGTGTCGGTGTGTGTGTGTGTGTATGTGTGTGTGTGTGTTTTCATTTCATTTCATTTCTTCTCATTTTCTCTTTCCTCCCGGAATTTCTGCCACTGCGTCTGTCCCCCGTCTGTGCTGGCAGATGGAGTCTTCGGCCAGACGAGGGGAGATGAGGTGTGAGAAACGCGTGCTAGAGAGAGAGAGAAAGAGAGAGAGAGAGGGAGGGAAGAGAGAGGAACGAGAGGCCCTGAGTTGGCTTGGAGCATAATATTCATCATTTTTGTTGTTTGCTGTCCTTAAAGAGTCCCTCGCCACATATGCTTACCCCTCTTGGTTTAGTCCCCTTAACCTCTCCCTGTAGCTCAGCTAGCTTGTTATCCCATTCACTCTCTCCTCTCCTCTCCTCTCTTTTTGTCATCTGCATTTCTTTCTCACTTCTCCCCCCAGAATGTCTTGACTTTCTTTCTCGACCTTCTCTCTAAAAGCCTAGCATCAGACTTGGGCCAGTTTTGTGCCACCGCTGTGTGCTAGCTATCGCTAGTTAGCTAGCTTAGCCTAGCAGCTCAGGCTCCTGCATCCCAGGAGGTCAGCCGAGCTGGTGGTTGAGTTCAGACGTCCCCGTAGCCTGTGGGGCGTTGGAGCCTGGCAGGGGGAGATGTGATATCAGAATGCCACGGCGTGGCAGCCCTGAGCCCGGGCCCTGGTGACACGGAAGGGAGAGGAGCGGGGCGGTGCGGGGTGGTGCGGTGGCAGTGCGGTGGCATTGTCTGGTGCCACCGCGGGCCCCTGTTGGAAGTCTGCCGGCAGTGACATTTGAAGTGGCATTTTACTCACGAGCATCCGAGGACGGGCGATCCCACTTTAAGCACTCATCGGCCTGTCTTTAATTCCGCACTCTTGCTCTTCATCTTTCTCTGTTCATCTCTCTCTCTCTCTCTCTCTCGCTCTCTCTCTCTCTCTCTCTCTCTCTCTCTCTCACTCGCTCTCTTGCTCTAACATTCTCTCTCTCATTCCCCCCTGACTCTTTCTGATGGATGACATGGCAGCAGGAAATGTGTGTGTGTATGTGTGTGTGTGTGTATGTGTGTGTGCGTGTGTGTGCGTGTGTGTGTGTGAATCTGATGGGGCTGTGTGTAAATCACTGCTGGAGCGAGGGGCCACTCGCTCAGTCCTGTCTGCCGTGGGAGATTTAGAGTCCTTGGCTCGAGCTGGAGCGATGGAGACAGGGCCGGGGGTGGAGGTGTGTGTGTGTGTGTGTGTGTGTGTGTGTGTGTTTGTGTGTGTTGGGGCTCCATGTTGGATGGTTGTGGTGTGTGTAAGGGGGGGCTGCAGTGTGTGAGCGTAGCCCTGGGACCCTTCTGCGTCTCCCAGCCTCCCAGTGCTGGGTGTGTGTGTGTACATTCCCATGCTGCTTTTGTTGCCATGGACCTCGACCTCGCTCCCACCTCACCTAGCACACACACACACACACACACACACACACACACACATATATATATATATATATACACACACACTCACAGTCAGGCGCGGATCAACAGAGCGTTCCTCGGAGATCACCGCGGCAACCCCAGCAGGATGGGGGCTCCGCGGTGCTCTGGCGCCATGGTGACAGGCACTTCCTGTGAGTGAGGGCCAAAGCCCTTCTCAAAGATGAGAGACTGTGTAAATTTGTGTCGACTCTGTTGATATGTAGCTTTCTTAAGCACGTCTAAGAGTATGTTTCTTAAGTATGTCGGAGAGGAACAAGAGAAGAGAAAGAAACGGGAAGAAAAAAGGGAAAAAAGGAAAGGAGAGACCAAAAAGGAAAAATAGGAAGAAACAGGAGAAAGAAAGATACAGCAGTGGCAGATAAAGGGAGAGTCGGCAGTACTGGGGGAAGATGATCTGACTCCTGTGTACTCCTGCATAGCGTCCACACTTGTGGCTGTCATGTCGTGTCCGAGCCTCCTGGGGGCCGCGTGACGTGAGTGACAGTCGGCCTCAGCCTTAATCACTCCGCCCGGAGCTGACCTGTAATGAAACCCATCGCTCTGGAGAGCAGCGCCTCCTGACATTCTCCAGCCACCACCTACCCCTCCTCCTGCCTCGACCCCCCATGGCACCGCCGAGCTAACTGCCCCCCGGGGTGCCTGGCTAATTAGCCAGCAGCATTTAGCCCTGAGGCAAAGCCTGCACGCGGCCTCACACCGAATACCTCCCTATTGGCTCGGCTCGGGTGCTAACAACAGCAATTAGCCAATAAACACACCGAGCTCAATTGCACCGGGTCCCGGTATTGGTCCTGCTTTTGTTGTAAACAATTCTCGGTAATCAGCCGCTCCAAAGGGAGTTTGTTTTCCACCCGGCCTCCTATAGTTTTCATTAAGTGTAAAGTGTAAACCGCGGGACCAAATTAGCAAACCTGGCAACCTTCACCTTCCAGAACAGCAGGCCATGAAACACTGTGGTGTCCTGAGCGACTGGTGCGCTGTGGGATAGCGGTG
>NC_085004.1:22074407-22079407 GCF_963854185.1 Sardina pilchardus | reverse complement strand
CACACACACACACACACACACACCAGTATGTGTGTCTGTTGAGTTTGTGTGTCTTTTAGTGTGTATTTGTGTGTGTGGTACATACTTTCAATGTGTGTGTACGTGCATTCGTGTCTGTTTATTTGCATGTGTGGAACATGTCTGCTTTCAGAGTCTGCGATCAGTGATCTAGCATGTAAATTGGTCATATTGATTTCTTAGCCTGAGGACATGTTCACAAACTCGCGATTAGTGGGTTACGACTGGCAGGCCTATCTAAGAGAAAAGGTTTTCTGAACCCATGAGTGTCAGAGCTGCAGTTCACCTCTGGAAATATTCCAATCCCTTCTGTGAGAAATTTAATTGGTGGTTTCAACTCAAGAATTCTAGTGTGTGTGTGTGTTGTGTGTGTGTGTGTGTGTGTGTGTGTGTGTGTTGTGTGTGTGTGTGTGTGTGTGTGTGTGTGTGTGTGTGTGTGTGTGTGTGTGTGTGTGTGTGTGTGTGTGTAGAGCAGACAAGTATGGGATTGTGTGTGAAATGGGCCTCATCTGGAGTGATAACTGGGCAGTGGATGGACAGATAGAGAAAGAAAGAAGGACAAAGAGAGAGAGAGAGAGAGAGAGAGAATGAAAGGATGAACCTTGTGTTAATGTGTTGCTCTGACCTGCTTCTCCAGCAGCAGTGATTTGATGATATTCTTCCACCTTCAGCTCTGTGTTCATCCTCACATCTGATCTGTTCAAATGAGCTCAATCTGCCACTTTCATTTACTGCATATGAGAGCTGTGAATGGAACTAAATGGAATTGAATCAGTGCTGATTGTTTATATTCCAACAACATTAGAAGTCTTGAAAGAGGTACCTATCAAAACAAAGTCAATTAGAATGTACAGAATCACAGTCATGCCTTTCTCATGACTCATGTTTTGTATATATATTATGGTGTCACATGATCTTCGCTATTCTTGTATAAACTGGCCTCTGGTCTCCTCTTCTTCTAAAAGCTGGAAGCACTGGTGTACTTTTTAAAGTTGTTGAATAGGTTGCCAGGTTTTTGTTTGTACATGAGATGTTCCTATTTCCTAATGTCTCCTTTTCTGTTTCTTTTCCATATCCTCCCATGGTCCCGTCTCCTGTATGCTGTGGCCTCTGTCCATTTACAGGTAAGTGTTTTGTGTGTTTGTGTGTGTATGTCCATGTGTGTGTGTGTGTGTAGACACAAAAGTTGTCTATTTCTTGTGTGAATGGATCGGCAAAAATCTGTTTTGTTGCTCACAAATGCCCTGTTGCTTGCGTGAAGGCTGGGTTTGGTCAGAGTAATACACAGCAGCACATTTCATGGTCATTTGTAGTGGACTCGAGGCTTTTCATAGATGAATGGGTATTTTTGCAAGCATGCCACAAACAATACATGTGAGGCCAAAATGGCTCACATCTGCATTTCATCAGATTGGATTCATAAAAAGGGGCTCTTGTAATTGTCCTGGCTGCTGGTGATTGTATGTGGTGATTGTATTGTATGTGTTTGGTCTAGAACATGTGACAATTCATCTATTATACATTTGCACTGTAATATGGCAAATATATTAGAATAATATTATGAGCTGAGTGAATTAATTAATTTATGCCGTTGATTACAAAAATTTGCAAGCAATTAGTGATTGGAATTGAACAGTCTGTGCTGAGCGGGCTTCCTGCTTAATGAAGGAAATTGATTTGATGTAATGCCACACAAACACAGCAATGGCTGCCGTGGTACTGACACGCCATTGTGTGCATGCCCTGAGCCTCCTTCAGGTGTGGATTTTGTTAGGACAGTGTGTACGGTGGGTGTTTGTTTGTGTGTGTGTGCGTGTGTGTGTGTGTGTGTGTGTGTGTGTGTGTGTGTGTGTGTGTGTGTGTGTGTGTGTACTGTAACACACACTGTTTCCCTGAGGCTGGAGGGGTTTGAGTGGTGGTGCCACCCAAAATGGCTTCCCGAGTGCTCTTGCACATTTTGAAACACTCACCACACACACACACACACACACACACCCTCCCACATATGTGCGCATACACACACACACACACACACACACACACACACTACCACAGAGGCGAGCAGAGACACTGTCCGCTTCCTCAGTGCCAGGGAAAGAACAGCTGTTCCTCGTCAGATTGACACGGCCTCCCTGCTTTTCTGACAGTGAAAGAGGGAACGCACGCACATGAGAGAGAGAGAGAGAGAGAGAGAGAGAGAGGAGAGAAGAGAGAGAGAGAGGGACAGAGAGAGGGACAGAGAGAGGGGAAAAAAATAAACATTCAAGATGCTAGCCGTGAGCCAAGCTGTGCTGAGTGGCTCATTGTTTAGTCTTCATGCAGATCAACGCTGCACCCCCCCCCCCCCCCCCCACACACACACACACACCTTGAAATATGCATCTCCAACAACCTCAGCAGACCTCAGATCAGTTCCTTTCCTACATGTGTGACACCCACTACATACACACGCACATGCACACACCAAACACACACACACACACACACACACACACACATGCACATCCCTCCCCACTGGGCCAACCGGAGACTTGATCAGCACTCAAGGGCTGTTGCTTAGAGACGGAGTGTGTGCGGTGAGGGTGTGGGGGGGGGGGGGACAAAAGGTCTTGTGTATTAGAGGTGCTCAGGGCTAAAGACCCAACACTGAATAGGGCTCCAGCCACATGATCAATAGATGCAATCTGTATTGGCAGTCAGCTGGGAAGGAAGGGGGAGTAGAGGCGTGTGTGTGTGTGTGTGTGTGTGTGTGTGTGTGTGTGTGTGTGTGTGACACACTCAGCCACATTGTGAAACAGAGGAGGGAGGAGAGTAAGGCTGTGTTTGCCAGCTGTTGCTTCAGTAAACAGCTGTAAAAAAAACAACAGACACGACGTGATGCTCAAAAGGTCATGAATGAGCTCTCGTTTTACGGGTCTCAATACCAGGTAAAGACATTAGTATTTATGCTAAGACAAGCAGGAAATGAAGTATGGGGGTGGTGTGCGCCCACACACACACGCACACACACACACACACACACACACACACACACACGCACACACACACACACACACGCTGTGCATAATGATCCAAATGGGATGCAGAGGTGTTGTAATGGAGGAGGAGGAAGAGAGTGGCATGTGTGGACATCCAGTAGGGCAACATCTGTGGGTCAGACGGAAGGGCAAAAGTCCCATTTTCATCCTCGTTTTGATTGTGTGTGTGTGCAACACTGCCTACCCCGACCCCCAGCAATCTGCTGGCATCGATAAAGACTACAGATCAGTTTAGCACCAGATGAAGAACATAGTGTGCGTCTGTATTTGTGTGTGTTTGTTTGTTTGTGTGTGTGATCACGTGTGTGATTGTGTGTGTGAGTAAGTGATTGTGTGTCTGTATTTGTGTGTGTGTGTTTGTTTTTTATAGCCTCTTTACAGCACAACCTGTGCTTGTTAGCGTAGCCGTAGCGTGCCGTGTCGCGTGCGTGTGTGCGGGAGCCTAGTAAACACTTTCACTGCTGACTCTATATCTCCCGCTACCTTCCTCACTCTACCCCCCACCTCCCCCTCCCCTCACACACACACACACACACACACACACACACACACACACACACACACACACACACCCCGCCCGCCCCCCAACCATTTGGACACGGCTGCCATCTCGCCTCAGCCCCGGCGTGCTCCGCTACACGGCGGAACAGCTTGCCGGTGCGACCCGAACGCTGGCGTTAGCCGCGCGCCAGCCTCGTAATTACAGGGCTATCGCCGGCGCCGCTGATGGGTAATGACACATTTGCAAATTAATTCTTTGAGCGCGGCTACAATTAGCATATGGCGGGGGAGCGACTCGGCGGACACCCCTGGAGCCCGGCTGCAATCACCAGCAACGGGAGATGAAAGAGAGGCGGATGGGAGAGAGAGAGAGAGAGGAGAGAGAGAGAGAGAGAGAGAGAGAGAGAGAGGGAGACAGAGAGAGAAAGAGAAAAGGGAACAAGGGAAGCGAGCGAGTGAGAAAGAGAGATAGAGAGAGAGAGGAGGTTGACCCAAGTCTATTAATTATTTTTTTTTTGAACATGTTCTGGAGGCTTTTTTCCCCCCCCGTAATTCAGTTGTGGTTTGGCCTCGTATAAAGAGGAGGCAGCCTACCCGGTGAGAACCGCGTGACCGGGGTGTGCCGGAGGTCAGCAGCGAAGAGCTCCTTCCACACCCTCCCTCTCTCGCTCTCTGCCCTCCGGCCACGGAGGCAGACACGGCCCAATTCAGCAGCCAGAGTCGAGGAGGAGACAGTACTGTAGCACACGCTGACACTGATTCGAGATCCACACCGAGTCCCGTCCAGTCAGTGGGGAACGTGATGATGGAAACTGGTGATCTGGCCACGGTTGTTATTGCCGCCGACGGCACTAATGGATTAGGGGGGGGGGGGGAGCGAGGCGGATAGGGAGGGCCTATGATGGGGCCGTGATGCCATGAGGCCGTGGCTAAGCATGTGATGACGGCTGTGCAGCTGGATTGTTCTAATGTCTTGTGACGCATCCTTGTCATTCAGCAGTGACAACACATGTAATGCAGCAACACAGAAGAGAGATGTTCTTTCCATAGGATTTTCTCTCTCTCTCTCTCTCCCTCTTCTTGTTTATCGCTCTCTCTCTCTTCCCTCAACCCCCTCCCTATCTCCCTTGCATTCTCACTCTTTCTCTCTCTCTCTCTCTTCCTCTCTCTCTCTCTCTCTCTCTCTCTCTCCCTCCCCTTCGCTGTCTCTGTGAGATGGGGTGGGCAGTGTGCCTGTGAGAGATTAAGAGATGCCTTATCTGTTTCCCCCGCTGTGGGGACTGATAGAGCATACACACACACACACACACACATACACACAGACACACACACACACACACTGCTGCACTCATCCAGCTCTTTGGGGAGCAAGTGGGGGGCTGGGTGGCCGTTTGTGAGAGGGTCTGTAGGCAGGAGGATGAGGACGAGCAGAGTGGAGCATAG
>NC_085004.1:22065830-22069207 GCF_963854185.1 Sardina pilchardus | reverse complement strand
AGAGTCTCCGGTTGCGGAGAGATGTCAGGCTGACTTGGAGAGCGACTACCCCACACACTTCACCTCCTGCTGGGTGGCACTGGGGGTGCTGCCCCCCCTCCCCTCCCGGGCTATTTCTCCTGGACAGACGTGAGTGACCCGCACAGAGAAACCCTACCACATTTCCTCTTCTGTGAGCAACATGAAACTGTAACATAAGCCATGTTTGGACTAAAGGCCCCACTCTACTACCTGCCAGGTAAGGGCTTTAAGATCGGATCGGACTATAGCGTGCTACTCTGTGTGTGTGTGTGTGTGTGTGTGTGTGTGTGTGTGTGTGTGTGTGTGTGTGTGTTGCGTGTGTGCGTGTGTGCGTGTGTGCGTGTGTGCGTGTGTGCGGTGTGTGCGTGTGTGCTGTGTGTGCGTGTGTGCGTGCATGCGTGCGTGTGTGCGTGTGTGTGTGTCTATGATTGTGGGTATATGTAATGTATGTGTATGTACATTTCGCTCAGTATCCATGTGTGTATGGTCACACATAAATCCTAAGCCTCGACAGAAGAGGTCGATTGTGGAGGAGAGCTCTTCTGAGAGGCGAACTTTCACTGACTTTGCCACTTTTGCCTTGTTTTAGATGGTCTAAGGAGCTTAATGGTATTTGATTAGAGCTAAGCTGTGTAACCAGAGACTTACTGAGGCTGCCATTTAGCAGGGAGGAATGGCTGTCATTTACACCTTTGGTTTTCAGTTAGCATTATCAGTGATTAAGTGAAAGAATTGTTACACTGTAGCCTGAATGAGAGCACAGATGGAAGAAGTGTGTGTGTGTGTGTGTGTGTGTGTGTGTGTTATATGTGTGTGTGTGTGGTGTGTGTGTGTGTGTGTGTGTGTGTGTGTGTGTGTGTGTGTGTGTGTGTGTGAAGAGGAGGCGGTGTGTCAGCATTTATGTGTGTGTGTGTGTGTGTGTGCGTGTGTGTGGTGCGTGTGTGTGTGTGCTTGTGTGTGCGTGTGTGTGTGTGTGTGTGTGTGTATGTGTGTGTGTGTGTGCGCTATTGTGGTTAAGGAGGAGGAGGAGGGTACGGGGTGTGAGGTTACCGGCGGACTGCCCACTTAAGTGTGTCTCACGCCTGGGCAAAGCTCTGATTATGTGGGGGGCGGTTGAGCAGTGACACCGAGCAGCAGCGGAACCGCGGAGTAAGAGGAGGGAGGAGGAGGAGAGAGGGAGCAGAGAGGGAGGAGGAGGAGGAGGAGAGGAAGCCACAGAAAAAGCGAGAGAGGAAAAAATGACAAAAGCGGAAGGTTAATAACAGATCAAGAGGAAACAACACGCCGGAGCAGAGAGGTTGCCCCTGAGTCCTTTAACTCGGCCGCTCGCCAGAGTCGTGTTTTCATAGCACATTTCCTTAAAGTGAATGACGCCAGTGCATCCCGCAGTAGTTCCTGTTTCACACACACACACCACACACACACACATTTATACACACATACACACACAGAAGCATGAGTAAACTCACACCTCCGCAAGGTGAGGGGGGGGGGGGGTTGTTTAGTGAGGCGACTTGCCGGCTGATTCATCTGTTGTGGTCGGTCGTGCCCGAGATCCTCGGCTGCCCATCTGCGTCTCTCTCCGGTCCGCGCTCGCCGGGCGCCAGAGCCTCGTCTGTGATTAATGCGACGTGCCACGAGGCTTATAAATAGACGTCTTGAGACACGTTTTAAAAGCAGGTCAGGACACCTCCTCTTCGCTGGCAGACTCGAGAAGTCTCACCTGGCGGCGGTGAGCATCAGTGAACAGGTGATTGGAGTGTGTGCGTGTGTGTGTGTGTGTGTGTGTGTGTGTGTGTGTGTGTACGGGGGTGTTCTGAAAAACAGATGAGAACAGTCTAGTCTCGGTTGTGGGGACAGGATGGGGAAGATGTACCCCAGAGTATAAAGGACATCTATTAAACCCTTACAGTCAAATGCAGTTAACCTCCATCCCATTTAAGCATCAACTTACATTAGCGACACAGCGTGTGTGTGTGTGTGTGTGTATGCGTGTGTGTGTGTGGTGTGTGTGTGTGTGGCCTATTGGACCAGGGCTAGTGAGATGTGACGTTTCTGAAGGGCTCCTCAGGAGTAGCTCACAGCTGTGAGTTGGCTGGAGGCTGCTGAGCCTCCTTCACACACGGAGAGAAAACGCACTAAGAGGCCCTCGTGCCCGGACTCTAATTGGTTTTATGTTGTCGTAGCATCGTGGCGTCGTAGCGTGGCTTGGGTGTCTGCACTCATGTCTAACAGGAGAACTCGTGGAGTGTCGCCTCACAACATGCGAACTGTCCTAAACTACACCACCACCACCACTGGAGGACTGTAGTCACAAATGGCTGTTCATATGTGCAGCGATCTAGTGTTGATCAATGTGCCAGCTCAGCTGACAGAACAAGGAATCTATAACTGCAGAATTGGGTGCATATTAAGGTTTATAGTTTTTGTCCTGATTTCCCGATTCCCAATTTGTTTCCTCTTCCTTTTTCGCAATTAAGCATGTGTCCATCTACAGTATGTGTCCATCTCTTATTTAATTTTCCACTCTCGCACATTCTCTCTCCTCTTCCTCCTCCCTCCTCCTCCTCCTCCTCTTCATGTCTCCCTGTATTAACATCTTCTCTATCTCTACTCTTCTGACTCGTCCCTTTTATCCCTCCTTCTCCCCCTCCATCTCTCTGATCTCTTCTCTTATCTCTCTCCCCCAGCTCCTTCCTTCCCTCTCTTCCTCTTTCTCTCCTCTTCCTCCTCTCTCTCGCTCTCCCCTCTCTCGCCTCCATCCTCCGCCCCACCGCACCCCTATCAGTAAGCGGGAGGGACAGGGGTTGTGGCAGAGGGCTGAGTGTGATGGATGATGTTGAGGTACCAGAATGAGGGGCAGGGCATGTCAGGGCAGCCCAGGGCGGGGTGAGGTGTCGTGGGGGACCAGGGCCCAGGAGCTGGCCTCTTGACTAGACCAGCCATCCAGCCGGTCGGCCAGTCCAGTCGCTCGCTCGCTAACCTGACAGTTTGCACTGCTGAATAATTCACACGCCCACATTCCATCCTCAGCCATGGGGAGGAGCCTGGGCATATATGACTCATGAATATTAATAAGAAGGGGGCAGTGGTGGTGAAGTGTGGGGTAAATAAATGGGACTGTGATGAATGACCTAATACTAGGATATGGTACTGAGGAGGAGGATGAGGCAGAGGAGGAGGAGGAGGGAGGAGGAAGGCTGGTTCACCTGAGTGAGGGAAGGGATCACAGGGTTGTGTTCCTTGTCTTCTACCTGCCTCCCTCCTCTAGATTCCTTCCCACACCGCCTCACTGTCATTTAGGATGCATCCTCACTCCTTCCCTTCTCCACTCATCCTCTGTATCTCTCTCGCGC
>NC_085004.1:22040830-22060830 GCF_963854185.1 Sardina pilchardus | reverse complement strand
GTGGACACTCACCACATGCTCACATTAATTAACACCAAACAAGGCCAGGAATGGCTTTCATAACCTCCCGGTGTTACAGGGAGCAGGCAGCGAGTCAGAGGCTACACACACACACACACACACACACACACACACACACACACACACACACACACACACACACACACACACACACACACACACACACACATACACACACACAGGCACACACACTCACACACGCACGCCCAGACACACACACACACACACACACACACACACACACACACATACACACACACACACATACACACACACATACACAGGCACACACACTCACACACGCACACACACAAACACACACGCTTGGCGTTGTTTGGCACCAATCAAAATGCCCTTCTCCATTTCAGAGTTAACCCTGAGTAGGATCAAAGGTCTCCAGCACAAAAGGCAACGAACAGAAGGACCCCGTAATCAATTTCCCCTTTCATTTGCATTCAGTGGCCTTGTTTGTTATTTCAGGGGCCATACTAAGGAGTAATGATTGGCTAAGGACTTTTACATTTCACAGGCCGCTGTTTTTATTTATGCCGATACTGTAATTGGCAAAGAGCACTGTGTGTGTGTGTGTGTGTGTGGGTGGGGGTGGGGGGGGGGGGGTAACTGATGTGGTGCAGGATGTGAGAATCTCTGGAGATGAGATCAGAGTTTCTCTAGAGGTCATGGAATAGTGCTGTCTAGAAGGCAGCCGGAATGTCCAGTGAAGTTCCGACTCCGGCAGCAGTGTGAGGTTCTAGCAGGTTCTTGTCCTGTTTTTGATGAGTAGGGGTCAAAGGGTTGGAGTCCATGTTAGAGTAAGACCGCCGCATGACAAACAGATGAGCGGATATTTATTATCCACCATTCCACCCTCTCTCTCTCTTTCTCTCTCTCTCTCTCTCTCCCTCTCGCTCTCTCTCTTTCTTTCTGTATGTCTTTCTTTCAACCTTTCTCTCCCCCCTCTTCTCCTTCTCTCTTCCTCCTCACCTCTGCACTGTAGTCCTTCCCCGCTCTTTGTCGTGTGTCCATAAAGGCAGCTTGTGTTAGGGGTCTGTGAGGCAGTGTAAGCAGTAAAGCGGGGAGATTGATGGGGCTGTAACTCACCGGTACAGCGCTGCTGTCTGGGTGCAACTGCCATAAAAGCCCCCACCATCATCCAGCCCCCCCCCCCCCCCCCCCCCCCAACACACACACACACACACACACACACACACTCACGTACTTCGCGAGCCAGCATCTGCCCAGTGCCCGCTCTAGCAGGTGTCCATGCCCTCCATGCCGCCATAAAATAGCAAGGCTGGCTGTCGCACACCTCTCTCTCTCTCGCTCTCTCTGTCTCTCTCTATCTCTCTCTCTCTTCCTCCCTCGCTCTGTTTTTCATTGCTCTTTTGACCCCTCATAAATCGGGCGCGGTGTCGGGGATGCGTGTTAAACACTCGTCGTTGCACCTGTGTCACCCAGCTAATCTGGACAAACAGCCACATAAAAGCACATCTAAACAAGGTAGACACCTCAATTTGCTCTCTCTCTCTGTCTTTCTCTCTCTCTCTCTATCTCCCTCTCTCTCTCTCTCCCTCCCTCTCTCTCTCTCTTATTCAGCCCAACAGGTGTAACCAGAAAAAGCGTGGAGGAGAGAAGCATGTCACGTGCCGTCATGCAAATTTCCTCTGCCGTGATTTATGCACCTTTAAGGGCTAGGTGCTCAACTGAACCGGCATCCATTTCTCTGCTCACCTCCCCCTTCCCTTCCCTTCCCTTCTCCTCTCCTCTCCTCTCTTCTCTTCCCTTCTTCTCATTTCTCCTCTCTTCTCTTCCCTGCTTTATGGTGGCCTCATGCTTGATGATGTGGTCCCTCCGCCAGCTGCATCTGCTTTTAAGAGGGACCCCCATCACAGGGAACTATGGGGGTGTGTGTTTGTGTGTGTGTGTGTGTGTGTGTGTGTATGTGTGTGTGTGTGTGTGTATGAAAGAGAGAGAGAGAGAGAGAGAGAGAGAGAGAGAGAGATGCTGGCAAACAGTGTGTGTCTGTTCCCTTAGTTGCTGCTTCAAACCAAGATGAGAAATGAGAAGAATAGATGAAAACTGAAAGGGCTGTTTTTAGAAGCGTGTTTGTTGTTTGTAGTGTGTATATTGTCACTGGCCTCAAGAGCAGGCGGGAAATCACATTGTGTGTGTGTGTGTGTGTGTGTGTGTGTGTGTGTGAGAGCGAGAGAGACCGTCGATGGGGTCAGACATATTATGCAATAGTGTGGGCAATATTAAGTCTTGTTTTAATTCATCCAGGAAGCTTTTACTCTCTTGCATGCATTCTGACCCAGAGAGAGGACTGTGTGTGTGTGGCTCTGTGTGTGTGTGTGTGTGTGTGTGTGTGTGTATGTGTGTGTGTGTGTGTGTGCGGCAGCAGCACCGGGCTCTCTCTGTGTCGTGGGCTCCAGGGCTCGGGCAGAGCAGAGCGCTAAGTCGTTAACCTCCACATCGATTCCCAGCCCGGGTAAAGAGGACACCGTGGCTGGCAGGCTCCATGGAAGTGTCGAGTCTGCAGACCAACATGCCCTTCACAAGCCAAAGAGGTGTCACCTTCTGTCCGCCATCGCAGAACTTACAGTACCACTGAGTTAGCAACTTTGGCCATTAACACTTCCAGAAGATTCTGCGAATAAGCATTATCATGGACGCCTTCCACTCACACGAGGGGGTTGGGGGAGGTCGGGCGAGCTCTCTGAGTGCTTTTAACAGCACAGTAGGTCAATGTCAGACAAAAAAAAAACCAAGTCACTAAGTCCTCCCGGAGGCTGCGGTGTTGTGTAGTTGGCTGAGTGATTCCTAACCGTGGTTCAGTCCTTGATATCCACATCAACACGGCCCCTAAAAAAGGCTAAACGCTACTAGACACCCACGACGTAGCCAAGAGAATTAACCAAAAACCTCTAAGACTTGACATGTACAGTAAATGCGTTTGTATCAATCGCCAAGGACTTTTTTTCCAGAAGGGAGCTGTTTTCTTGTCTTTTAAGAGAGTGTAAGACGGAGGTGGCTGTGTGTGTGTGTGTGTGTGTGTGTGTGTGTGTGTGTGTGTGTGTGTGTGTGTGTGTGTGTGTGTGTGTGTGTGTGTGTGTGTGTGTGTGTGTGTGTGTGTGTGTGTGTGTGTGTGTGTGTGTGTGTGTGTGTGTGTGTGTGTGTGTGTGTGTGTGTGTGTGTCTGTGTCTGTGTGTGTGTGTGTGTGTCTGTGTGTGTGTGTGTGTACGCTGAAGGAATCCAGAGGGAAAAAGGGCAAGTGCAGAGTTGGGGGGCTAATCCCTCTTCTCCACCCTCTGTAATTAGGACCAAATGCCAGGAGAGGAGTGCACTGCCACCCACATAGCAGAGAAATTGAGATTTTAGGACTTTTTTTTTCATCCGTTTTTTTTCAGAGAAAAGAAGAAAAAAACCCTGAGTGAATAAAAA
The DNA here is from genome assembly GCF_963854185.1 of Sardina pilchardus. Classification (NCBI taxonomy): domain Eukaryota; kingdom Metazoa; phylum Chordata; class Actinopteri; order Clupeiformes; family Clupeidae; genus Sardina; species Sardina pilchardus. Next base: position 22,057,368 of record NC_085004.1, on the reverse strand, counting down.
AAATGCTGGCTGTCGAAAATCATTTAGAAGGAGATTGGTTTGAGTGGCCAGCCTTCAAAGCATTCCCAAAATAGAAACCATCTTTCGTTTTTTTCCCCTTTCTTTCTGCTCTCTCTCTCCCTCTCTCTTCCTCCCTCTTTTTTTCTCTCTCTCTCTCTCTTTCTCTTGTGACAGCATTGTAGATTGAGGGCCCCATAAATTTGATGTCTCCCTTTATTTCAGCTGTTTTTCCTCTCTCTCTCTTTTCATTCTTCTTCCTAAAAGTGAAAGCAGCGGGTGGTTATTAAACCACACTGCACCCCGCTGCTGAAAAGCCACCCATGCGTGGGGAGGCGGCCATGTTTGTTACCCTCCCCATGATGCACCTCTTCCTTATGTACTCACAGTAGGATGCTGACGTACACTGACTTTTGCACTTGCCATAACTACCCCCTTTCGTTGTTGTTGTTGTGTGTGTGTGTGTGTGTGTGTGTGTGTGCTAACCCTCTTCATGTTGGCATGGTCCATAGCAATGCTGTGTCAACGATTTTCTATATTTAGTGGCCAGATGTAAACTAGGTATAAGCCCTTTGCGTGTATTGGTGTGTCAGCCATTGCTTTTTCTCTCTCTCTCTCACTCTCTCTCTCTCTCTTTGAGTGTAGTTGTATTTGTATGTTACGTGTGTGTGTGTGTGTGTGTGTGTGTGTGTGCGTGTGTGTGTGTGTGTGTGTGTGTGTGTGTGTGTGTGTGTGTGTGTGTGTGTGTGTGTGTGTGTGTGTGTGTGTGTGTGTGTGTGTGTGTGTGTGTGTGTGTGTGTGTGTGTGTGTGTGTGTGTGTGTGTGTGTGTGTGTGTATGGTGTGTGTATGCATCTGTTTCTTTGTGGGTTTGTGTGTGGTTGCCTGCAGCAGATAAAGTATGCATGCCCAGTATTTGCATGTTTGTGAGTCCCTGTGCCAACCTCTGCACTGTGTTTGCATAGCAGCCAGCCTGTCTGGATTGTCCATCTCGTCTTTGCATCCAATCGCTGGTGTCTGCTTTTGTGGTAATATTCTCACGCCACTACACATCATTTTTTACCGCTGACATTTGTATGCCCAGAGGGAAGATCTGAAAACGCTGGATGGAGAGAGATTAAGTGTGTCTTATAATTTAGCTATAATCATTCCCTTTCAAGATCGACTGTGTCTTAAGGCACGGTTACAGGCAATGTTTTGAAGGCAGTCTTTTTTTTTTTTTTTAATGAAGAGTCTTATTTAAATATTGTAATATGGTGGAATATGGGGTAGGTCTTCACAGTGAATTGGCGTCCCAGATTTTCACAGACGTGGTCACACATAATCTAAAGTAAAACAGGGGGGTAGAGAGAGAGAGAGAGAGAGAGAGAGAGAGAGAGAGAGAGAGAAAGAGAAAGATGGAGGATACTGGGTTAATGGGGGAGACAGAGGTTACAAACCCCTTATTTCCACCCAGGGCAGCGGATGAAGAAGCACTCTCCATAATTGGTGGAATGGCTATCTCTGGTGGACCAGTGACAAGAACTCAAAGGATTATGTCCGATCAACATCTGTTTATTAGTGGTTCAAAGCAGCAAATAGAACAAATATCAAAGCGAAAAACAGTGCGCCGAACCACTTGTCCCCCCCTCCTCCCCGAATATATATGTGTGTGTGTGTGTGTGTGTGTGTGTGTGTGTGTGTGTGTGTGTGTGTGTGTGTGTGTGTATGTGTGTGTGTGTGTGTGTGTGTGTTGTGTGTTTAACTGGCTCGGATGATGCTGTCGTTTAGCCCGGATAAGTCTGTTTATGTGGATTTATGGGTAATCAGAAAATGCAGCTGTCGCATCACACTACCAGCCTGGCAAAACAAATAAAATAGCACACAAAATCACTGTAGGCACACACACACACACACACACACACACACACACACATACACACATACACACACACATGAATATATATAAAAGGGTTTATGGAGAGGTCAGTCGCACTGCATACAGGAGGGAAAGCACACCCCTCCTAATCATCCTGTCTGCGGTCCTTTGCTTCGGTCCTGTAAGGCTTAGCAGTCGATCACCGAGCACTTTGCATCTCCTACACCTCCTGGATATGTGAAGAGGAGAGGAGGGGGTGAGAGAGGGAGGCTGGGAGTGAGTGAAAGAGAGGGAGGGAGAGAGGGGAAAACAGAGAGAGAGGTGTGTGTGTGTGTGTGTGTTGGGTGGCGGGGGGTGGGTGGGGGGGGGGTGTTGACAATCTGCTGGTGGGCTGAGCTCCAGTGGCAGGCATAGTGAGAGGGGGCAGGCGGGAAGGAGGGCTGGGAGGTGTTGTCCATATGGGGGAGATAGTCTGTCGGCCAGCACAGGGGCAGAAGGGGGCAAGAAAGGGTGGGGGAAAGGGGGAGGGGAATACACACACACATGTACATGCACACACACTCACACATATACACACATACATACACATGCACACACATACATACACACACACACACACACACACACACACACGCATATACACACAAACACGCACACTTCATCATCATCATCATGATCATCATCATCATCCCCCAGAACTGCCCCCGACTCCGGCTTGGCATGGGCACCAGCACAGGGATAAGAGAGAGATAGAGATAGAGAGAGAGAGGGGGAGAGAGAGAGAGAAGGAGAGGGAGAGGGAGAGGGAGTCTGGGAAATATGGAAAAGAGAAAGTAAGAGTGAGTGAGAGGTGGAGTATACAGAGAGAGAGAGAGAGAGAGAGAGAGAGAGAGAGAGAGAGAGAGAGAGAGAGAGAGAGAGAGAGTTGAAAACCAATCAGGACAGGCGAAGGGAGTGAGGGAAAGGAAGAAGGAGAGAGAGAGAGAGCGGTGGGGTAGGGGGACAGATTTGGGCGTCCTGTGCCAGCAGTGGCAGCTCCTGGCGCGGTGGGGAGTGGCGGGAGAAGCCTGGCAGGCAGCAGCCGGGCATATGGAGGGCAGCTTGGCACTCTGGCTCTCTGGCTGGCCACTGCAGCGCGCACCTGCAGCATGGGACGGGCCAGAGCCCACAGCCCATCACCCTCCCCTCACACACACACACGCGCATACACACACACACACACACACACACACACACACACACACACACACACACACACGCCAGTGCAACTCATATTTTTCCCATCACCCCCCGCCTGATGTCTTGGCCCACCAGCATCAGAGGAAAGTGAAAGAGGCCGCCTGTGGACCCAGCATGAATCAAATATAACCTCTCCTCATTTTCTCTTTCTTTCTTTCTTTCTTTCTTTCTTTCTTTCTTTCTTTCTTCCTTCCTTGATCTCCCTCTCACAGTCTCCCTTTCTATTTTTCATTCACTTTTTCCCTGGCTCCTCCAATCATGGGTCCCTCCCTGCACTCGTCTCTTTCTCTTGCTATATCCCTCTCTCTCCCCCCTTTCTTTCTCCCTCTCTCTATCCCTCTCTCTCCCTCTCTCTCTCTCTCTCTCTCTCTCTCTCTCTCTCTCTCTCTCTCTCTCTTCCCTTGCCTGGGCGCTAATGTGGATTAAGCTACAGCTCCAGTGTTGATGCAGCTAAACAGGTGACTCAATGAATTAGCATGAGCACAGCAAACAAGCCCTGACCGCTCCCCTTAACCCTCTACATGAGATAATGCTCAAGTGTGTGTGTGTGTGTGTGTGTGTGTGTGTGTGTGTGTGTGGTGTCAATGCCATGATTAGTGAAGCCTGAGTCAGAGTGGAAGTGGTGTGTGGGTTGACTTAATGAGCAAGGTGACACCGAGTGTGTGTACAAGAGTGCATCAGGATTAGTGTCGGTGTGAGTGAATCCATATCTGTTTGTGTGAGCCAGAATTGTTTGGTATTGTAAGGGTGCACACCTGAATTTGTGTGTGTGTGTGTGGGTGTGTGGGTTGGTGGGTGTTTGTATGTGAGTGTGTGTGGGTGTGTGTGTGTGTGTGTGTGTGTGTGCGTGTGCGCACATTTCTGTGTGTGTGTGTGTGTGTGTGTTTGGAAGTGGTGTGTATATGAGAGTAAGAGGGAGAGAGAGGGAGGAAGAGAGAGAAAGAGAGAGAGAGAGAGTGTGTGTGTGTGTGTGTGTGTGTGTGTGTGTGCTCACCACAGTGCAGAGGTTAAGGCTGTTCCCCTGACACATTTCTCTGAAGGGCAGCGATATTAACGAGGAAGCTAAGTGCTACAGACATCAGTGAGATCGCAGGGCGAGAGAGAGAGAGAGAGAGAGAGAGAGAGAGAGAGAGAGAGAGAGAGAGAGCAGAAGAGCAGAAGAGGGAGGGAAGGAGAGAGGAGATAGAGAGGGAGAGAAGGTGACTGGTATTGAACTCTGACTCTCTCCCTGACAAAAATAAACACTCGCTGAAGACTCACACAATTTGTCTTCTTTTCAGACAAGGCGGATAGGAGGAGAGGGGGAAATACCGAAAAAAAATGAAATAAACAAAGAATAAAGAAAGCATCTTGAAAGCCGTTTGTTAAACTGTGGGGCCAACATGAAGAGGAGAGAAAGGGAGGCAGAGCAGAGCGAGGGTGGAGAGATAGAGAGAGGGAGAGAGAAGGAGAGGGGGAAAGAGAGAGGAAAGGGAAAGAAGAACAAACAAAAGAAGTGGTGTTTAATTGGATTGAACTGCTTTGTTGCTAATGAGCTGTTAATTAGCTTTTGTATTCTACTCACCCAGATTTTTTTTTTTCTTCCCTCCTTCTCATTTCCTTGTTGGATTTATTTTTCCTGCCTCACAAACAAAACACTTCCAAGTGTTGGGCCTAAAGAGAAGAGCCAGCCGATTTTACTGGGAGAAGTTAAACGGAAGATGAAATCTCCAGCATCCCTCCAATGATTAATGGCGCTGATATAAAAATAGACTAGGGTTGCATTTCTGCAAAACCAATCAATGGTTTAAAGGAACCGTTTGGAAATCGGGGTTTACAGAAACACGTTGGATTGTGGACGAGGGGGGTAGTGTGCAAGCAATACTGTTCCATTGGCTTATATTACAGGCATCCAATTAAATGAACGGTGTCATCATTCACAGGCGTGGTAATCTTTAAGTGCTTTTTTAGAGTCATATACTGTTTTAACAAACTCCCCCCGGGGTTGACTGCAAGAGAGGCGGTGTTTTGTGGGAATATCGTTCTTCGTGTTCAATACATATGGGATTGTGAACAGATGGTCATATCAGTGATATGAAAACATATATAATCAGAAACACATGCACAGACTTATGCAAATTGTGCATATAAATAGTAGCTTGCAAATAAACATACATTAATGACATATACATATCTATGTTTTTCCAGCATCTGTGATGAATGAGTGTGTCTGTGTGTGTGTGTGTGGGTGTGTCTGTGTGTGTATGTGTGTGTGTCTGTGTATGCTTGTAACAGTCTCAATGCAGAGGTAGCATTCCTACTAGGTCCAACAGCACCTGTCCTGGCCTGCTACAGTAGTGGAGTGGAGAGGGAGGAGGGGAGAGGAGAGGACGGGAGGGGAGGGGAGGGGAGGGGAGGAGGAGAGGAAAGGAGGGGAGAGAAAAGGGGGGTGAGAGGGAGGGGTGGGCAGGGAAGAAGAGAGAAGAGGAGAGGGGGAAGGGGAGAGGGAGGAGTGGGCAGGGGGAGGAGAGGAGAGGAGGAGGGGTGAGAGGGAGGAGTGGGCAGGGGAGAGGAGGAGAAGAGAGGAGGAGAGGAGAGGAGGAGGGGTGAGAGGGAGGAGTGGGCAGGGGAGAGAGGCCAGGCAGGGCGCAGGTTGCAGGTTGCAGGTTCTGGCACAGGCCTCTGGAGCCCATGTGGAAAAAGGGCCCTTTATTACAGGGCCAGCTGTCCATCTGAGCGCCCTGTGTGTGTGTTTGTGTGTGTTTGTGTGTGTGTGTGTGTGTGTGTGTGTGTGTGTGTGTGTGTGTGTATGTGTGTATGTGTTTGTGTATAAGTGCGTGTGTGCTCATGTGTGTGCGCCTGTGTGTGTGTTTGTGTGTGTGTGTGTGTGTGGATGTATGTGTGTGAGTGTGTGTGGATGTATGTGTGCATGTACCCCATGTGCATATGATTGCACATTCATGTATGTGCATGTAAGCGTGTGAGTGGATGAGTGTGTATCTGTATGTGTGTGTGTGTGTGTGTGTGTGTGTGTAACATGCACCATTGTACACACACACACACACACAAACACAGGAGTGTGTGCGGACAGGGTGTGCCAGGTCCTGCGCTGCACAGATGAGCAGATGTTGTGGGTGGCTGCTCAGGGGTTGGCGATGTTGCCCCACACAGATGCGTCCGAGCCGGAGGGCAGCAGCCTCGTTAAGCCCCTGTCAGCCCCGGTTAGTTCCGACTGAGCTCAGCCCCTCCTGGAGGATTTGCCCCACTGTGTTTAAGACCTCCACCTTCATCCGTAATGCTTACACACACACACACACACACACACACACACACACATACATACAAACAAACACACACACGCTCTCACACTCACACATACATACAAACTCACACACATGCACAAACAAGCCACACACACGCATAATAATAATACAGATTGTGGTCTGCCTTCATCAGTAGTGTTCCCTGTTCTCTCATCTTGTGAACTGTGGACGGTTCTCTCCTGTCCTGTATTCCAGAGAGGGGTGGGGGGGGCAGTTGTCACAGAGAGGCGGACATCAGTTGCTGCACTGCCAATAAAAGTCCCTTGATGCATTTTGGAAAACAGGAACACACTGACACACACACACACACACACACACACACGGTGACAGAGGCCTTTGGATAGTGGCTAGTGCGCTGAAGTGATCTGAGCGTGAAGCTGCGAGGGTGCTGTGTGAGCTGGCAGAGGCGCCACTTGGCCTTGAGGTGTTATTGCCGACCTCTGGCTGAGCGGCGAGAGGGCCGGGGCTTTTACGGCATTATCTCCCTTTCTTCTCCCACATACTGGGCCCCGCCAAGCAGATGGCCGTATCAGTAAAATGAAAACACAGGCAGTAAAATTCACTAGCTGCTTTTATTTTCTCCTCTGTCTTTTTCCTCCTCCTTCTCTTCCCTCTCCTCCTCCTCCTCCTCCTCCTCCGCCTCTTCCTCTCTTTCCCCTGGAGGTGAGCTTCCCAACAAGCACACCTTCACAGCATACTTAATACCTGAAGCTGTGTCTACCTAACCCCTTCTATGAAGGCTTGTATAGGAGCTCTTTGTGTGTTTGCTGCTCGCTGTTCTGTAATGATCCCTCTCCCTTCACTCTCCCTCCAGTCAAATCAAATTTTGAAACGCTCCGAAAATCCAAAAATAAAAATCCATACGCAATACAAATTATGATGGAGGTTTTATTGTCCAATTTCGATCTACATTACATTTCCTTGCTCCATACTAGCATCTAGCGCCATACTGTGCCCCTCCCCTCCCCTCTTCCCCTGTCCTCTCCTTACCTCTCCCTACCTCTCTTCTCTTCTCATCTCCTCTTTTCTTCTCCTCTCTTCTTTGTCTACTCTTCTCTTTTCTTCTCCTCTCCTCTCCCCATCTCTTCTCTCCTCTCCTCTCCTCTCCTCTCTTCTCATCTCCTCTTCTCTCCTCTCCTCTCTCCTCTCTCCTCTCCTCTCCTCTCCTCCAATGAGAGCAGCTAGCCTAGCGTGTTGTTGTTAGTGCTATTGTGAGTTAGCGTTACCCTAGGCCCTGGGACAGCCGGTTGGAGTTTGATTGGCTGTGATGATGGCTGTTGTTCATTAACCCCCTGACGCTGGAGGGGAGAGAGGGGAGAGAGGGGAGAGCACAGCTCTGTACCAGCCGTCTGTTAGCACCGAGCGAGCGAGCGGGTCACCCTCCACCACCCTTCATTAGCCTCGTACAGCTGCAGTTAGCTCCCAGCCCCAGCTACACACACACACACACACACACACACACACACACACACACACACACACACACACACGCGCGCACGCACGCACGCACACACGCACACACACTTATGCAGGCACGGACGCACACACATACACACACAGATGCACACACACACACACACACACACACACACACACACACACACACACACAGACACACACACATGTCCGGCCGCACACACCCGTGTGCACACACACACATACACACACACAGACACAAACATACCACACACTCTACTCAGTCTCCTGCAGAGAGAGAGAGAGTGAGAGAGGAGGGAGGAGGGGGTACAGAGAGAGGGAGAGAGAGAGATGGGGAGAGAGGGAAGGAGAGAAAGAGCAGAGCCTCAGATAATGAGGGGACATTTTGTGCCGAAGCCATTTGTCATCCTCTCTAGCCTCTCTGCCACCTCGAGTCCCGGTGTGACAGGGCAGTGCACTGTTGTTCTACCTCTCTCTTCTCCTCCTCTCAGTCCTCTCCTCTGTTCTCTCTCTCTCTCTATTCTGTCTCCCTCTCTCACTCCATCCCTCTCTTTTTTCTCTCCGGCTTCGTGTGCTTCTCTTCTCTGCTCTCAAACTTCATTTCCTGTGAGCATGGCTGCCGTGCGTCAGCGAGCGAGGCTGTGTGTGGGGAGGGAGACGAGTGCATTTTCTGGAGGGGCAGAAGAGAGAGAAGGGACGAAAGGTTCGTGGGAGGGTTTGTTGTGTGGAGGAGGATGAGGAGGAGATGAACACTTTCACTCACAAAAATCCTCTCGTCTTTCCGGAGGCCCTCTCTCTCTCTCGCTCTCGCTCTCTCCCTCTCTCTCTCTCTCTCTCTCTCTCTCTCTCTCTCTCTCTCTCTTGTGCACACGCTCCCTCTCTTTCTCTCTCTCTCTCTCCTTCTCTCCTTCTATCTCTCTCTGTCTCTCTCTCTCTCCCTCTCTCTCTCTCTCTCCCTCTCTCCCTCCCTCCCCTCCCTCTGTCCTCTTATCCCTCTAAGTCCTATGTGTTCTCGCTGGAAAAGAAGAGATTTACTTCTTCCTTATCGCCTTATTGCGTGCTGGTGGAGCAGCCTTTTTTTAGAGGGTGTGTGTGTGTGTGTGTGTGTGTGTGTGTGTGTGTGTGTGTGTGTGTGTGTTTGGGGTGTACTGCTTGTCCCTGACTCTCTGTGGTGAAACTCTCACCCACCCCACACACAGAGCTGTCATGCCAAAGCAACCGCACCCACGCGTGTGTCAGAGGGAAGCGATTTTCGGTCTCCATTTTGATCTTCTCCGAGGGAGCAGCACAGTCAAGGGATGTGGATGCGCTGCAGTCCTGCTGAGTTTTGAACTCCAAATCCCATGAGCACCCTGTCTCTGACATCAGCAGCCGCTCCGTCTGCAATGAATTATGAATCATCCACGTGGTCGTTCTGATCCTGCCCCAGAGTCCTTCAGCATCCCTGGTACATCTGTAGTCTCCTGAGGAGGGATCTGTGTGATGCTGTGAGCTCACACCTTGAGAGGAAGAGCGAGGAAGGGCTTGAGAGAGTGAGAGAGGGAGAGAGAGAAATGGAGAGATGAAGAGAGAAAGAGAGAGAGGGAAAGAGAGAGAGAGGGAGAACTGGATCCAGCTGGAAGCATTAGCTGTGCACTATGCAGCTGCTCTCATTTCCACTAACACTCTGGCAAACATCAGCACCTTTTGTTGTCGTCCTTTTTTTCCCTTGTGTTTTCCTCTTTTCTCTCCAATTTAGTCCTCTCTGTGTGCAAGAAATATGATGACAAGGCACCCTGCTATGTTTATAGTGTTCTGGTCGTCGTTTTGGTGTTTTTGTAGAAAGCAAGAACTCCGCCATCCAAGACTCAGGAGAGGAGGATCCGGGTGTCTTCATTGACAAAAGATGAAAGAAAATTAAACAGATTCCCACTTATTGTTTTTTGTTGTTGTTGTTGATATTATTATTTAGAAGTGTATCTCGATCTCTCTCCTCTCTCGCTCTCTCTCTCGTGTGTTTATGTGTTTCATGGCCAGTGTGTGTTGGTCTCTGTGACACGTAGACATTACCTGAGGATGGACCGGCATGCTCTCTGGCCCGTACTGCTGCCACATGGGCGTAGCACAGGTGCAGACAGCACAGCAGGGACATATGCCGACAAACACACACACACACACACACACACACACACACACACACACATGCACAGGTGTACACACACACACACACACACATACACACACACACACACACACACACACACACACACACGCTCACTGGCTCTTTGATACATGTACAGTCCCACATGCCCTGGCCTTTGTGTCTTCTGCCACCTGGCCATGTTGTGTGTGTGTGTGTGTATGTATGTACAGTATGTATGTGTGTGTGTCTGCATGTCTGCATGTATGTTACACCAGGTTCGTGGGGGTAGTTACAGTATAGAGACACAAGGCCATGAGGAAGAATAGGCTCTTCGGATAAATGTGTGTCTGGTGCCTCCTCCTCTTCCTCCTCCTCCTCCTCCTCCTCCTCAACCTCTCTGTCCTCTCTGCCCTGCCTCCTCCCACATGTATCGAGCCTGAGGGTTTCTTCGAGAGGTGCTAACATTTTATTTCAAGCCTTTTTGTCTGTTTGACAAAGGTAAAGAGAGACAAAGAAATAAAGAAGGAAGTAAAGTCATCTCAGAGGGACTCAAACCCCCCAATTCTTCCGCGCTCAATAAGCCCTCTCTCAGCATCGTATGAGTGGCGTGCGCAGCCTTTAATGCACACAACCTTATTTCGCATTCCTCCATTATGGTCAGCTATCTTGAGAGCTGAAAACCTCAATATCTGAAGGTAGGGGAGCCATACAGTGGGACAGAATTTAGATGAGTCCAGCCTAATGACCAATAATATTATTATTGGGAAGAGAGCATTATTATGCTTTTTTAACGGGGTCCAACATTTTTGGCAGCACCCATGTTTGAGGAGGTCATCACTACAGACGGATGATCTGAGGGTGGCTATGATGTGAAACAGGGGGTGAACAGAGCATAGTAAAACAATATGAGCAATACGAAAAATAGAGGATCCAGGGCCATTTTGGCTCGTCTGGCTTCAGGCAGGGAGGGAGGGAGGGAGAGATGGAGCTATGGAGGGAGGGAGGGAGGGAGAGATGGAGCTAGGGATGGAGGGAGGGAGAGGGGGAATGAGATTTGAGATGGAGGGAGGAGAAGATGAACAGCATGTCAGTGCTGTTAAATGCTGGGGTGAGTGGAGTTGAAGAAAGGGAGAGAGGGAGGGAGAGAGAGGAAGGGAGGGAGAGGGGTGGTGGGAGGGAGAGTGTGTGTGTGTGTGTGTGTGTGTGTGTGTGTGTGTGTGTGTGTGTGTGTGTGTGTGTGTGTGTGTGTGTGTGTGTGTGTGTGTGTGTGTGTGTGTGTTAGGGGGTGGGGGGGCTTAAAGCCGGGGCTGTTTTTGTTTAATGCGATAAATAACATCAGAGACCGCGGCTAAATGGAAATCAATGTGATTAGTCCATTAGCGTGGGCTTGAACTCTCTGGGCCTTTTTAACATCTCTCTCTCTTTCTTTCTCTCTGTCTGTCTCTCCCTCTTTCCTTCTCTCTCTCTCTGTCTCTCCCTCCCCCTCTCTCTCCCTCTCTCCCTCTCTCCTTCTCTCTCTTCCTGTCTCCATTAAAGGCTGAGTAACCATGGGGGCTGCTTTTGTTGTGGTGCATCACTGTTATTCCTCCTGCCCATCTTCCTCCCTCCTCCTTTTTTTAATTCACATGCTCTCTCTCTCTCTCCCTCCCTTTCTCCCTCTCTCTCTCTCTCTCTCTCATTATGTGAACTCCTTCTATCTCTCCCTTATTTACTTCAGCCACACTGAATTCATTTGTGTCAGCCCATGGCTAAGACCTGTTTTGCATGCACAGCCATTGTGTGTTAGTTTGTCAATGTGTACCATGCATGTATATTTGTGTGCGTGTATGTGCATATGTGTGTGTGTGTGTGTGTGTGTGTGTGTCTGTGTGTGTGTGTATGTGTGTGTGTGTGTTCACTCTTATCGGGGCTCTCGCCTTTACGTGAGCATGGGGGTATCCCTTTCCTTAATTGTCCTGTTCCGATTAGCATAACCTCCTCATAATCACCTTTATTTGACTGATTAACAATTCAGGGAAAGATTAGGCAGTTAAGTGGTAAGTCATAATTAGGGAAATAATTGCCCCGGCCATGCCACGCCTCATTCTCCTGCCAGCCATCTGTTAGAGGGCTGGTGAAGAGGGGGATGGGTTCAAAAGGAGGGATGGAGGTATGTTTTTTTTTTTTTTTTTTAAAGGCATTACGTACTAGCGTCTTGTCCTGGATCTCGGTCTATTCTTCATGCTCATTTTCTGTGTGGTAAAGTATAAAGTAGCCGCTGAGTGAGTGTCGGTGAAATAAAGGGGGAGATGAATCTAGGTGGTAATTTTGTCAGGTACACCCTCGGAGCCCACAGTCTCATTTTTCATCCCAGGTTAAAAGTAAATGAAGCTGAAGGCGAGAGATACTCAGATGAGAGGAGAATAATAAAAAAAACCAGAGAGAGCAAGAAGAAGAAAGAAGATAAAAAGAAAGGGTGATCGTTCTTTTTGTTCTGTGTATAGGATTTGTACATTCGGGGCTATAGACAAATGCAGGTGCGTGTTGTTTACCTGGATCTCTTCTTCCTATATTGCCGGAGTTACGAAGCGAGAGTGCTGATGATTGGGATTTACGGTTATACATAGCAGCAGACGGTGTGTGTGGTGGGGGTGAGCTCGTCTGCGGCCTGTCCTTGTGGTTTTAACACCCAACGGCACGTCCCCCATACGGCTGACCACTGAGGGACAGAGAGAGATGGAGAGGCCATTTTTAGGACATTTGTCTTTGTGCCTCCCCGCCTCTCGCTGCAGACCCATCCATATTTATTTGTGTGTGTGTATGTGTCTGCCTTGGTGTGTGGCTTTATGTGTGTGTGTGTGTGTGTGTGTGTGTGTGTGTGTGTGTGTGTGTGTGTGTGTTCGTGTGTGCGTGTGTATTTTGCCTGAGAATATGTGCTGCGACTGAGTGTGTGTGGCTTTCAGTCTGTGTGGGGTGTGATTGAGTGTGTGCTTATGTATGTGTTTCTGTGTGTGTGTGTGTGCATGAGAGATTGTGTGTGTGTGTGTGTGTGTGTGTGTGTGTGTGTGTGTGTGTGTGTGTGTTGAATCTTTTTTACCTTGCGCTGCAGCAGATGGAAAGGTAAAGAAGTTTCTAGGACAACAAAGCCTCATAAATCAGCCCCTTGCTGCTCACGACAGTTCGACGGGCCCACACACACACACACACACACACACACACACACACACCTAGACACACACACACACCTAGACACACACACACCCAGACACACACACACACGCGACAGTTAGACGAAGGGCCCGCACAGACGCTCGCTTGCTGTCAGGGAAGTAAGCCCCGGAGATAGCAATCAAGTCACATCCCTCCTTATTTCATCATGGCCATAGGGTTTTGCTGCCGCAATCCATTGGTTAAGTAGACCATAATTTTAAGGTGGGGAGAAATGGAGTGATTAGGTAGGCCTGAAGTGTGTGTGTGAGAGAGAATGAGTGTAGTGTGTGTGTGTGTGTGTGTGTGTGTGTGTGTGTGTGTGTGTGGGGGGGGGGGGGGGTGTGTGTCGTGTGTGTTTGTGTGTATACATGTGTGTATGCGTGTGTGTGGTGTCGGTCATGTGTGTGTGTGTCGGTCTGTGAGTGTGGTCTCTCTGTGTGTGTGTGTGTGTGTGTGTGTCCTACGCTTTACAGTAGTGCTTTATGGGCTCCTGTCTCTCGGGGCTCGGAGGGGCCGGGATGTTGAAAGAGCGGCCTTGATTAGCGCTGGATGGACGGCCCTCTCACCGCCTCTCCTCTGAGCAGCCTATGAAATGAGCATTGATTACAAGTGCTTTGATTTCCTAGTTATCTATTTCAGTTTTCTTTGTCCCTTATCACCGTGATGGAGGGAGAGGGAGAGTGTGTGTGAGGGTGAGTGAGTGAGAGCAAGATGGATGGATGGAGAAAGATAGAGAGAGAAAGAGTGCATGAGAGAGATGGAGAAAGAGGGAGAGGAGAGAAGAGAGAACTGATGTCACACATCACTGATGTCACACTGTCACACATCACTTCTTGTCTCAATCATGTGCTAGTGTCAGACCGCTGCCTTTGTGTGTGTGTGCGTGTGTGTGTGTGTGTGTGTGTGTGTCTGTCTGTCTGTCTGTGTGTCTGTGTGTGTATGCACTGAGGAGACAGAGAGCCTGGGCCCTTTGTTGCCGAGCAACAGGGTGATACCAAGGCCCCGAGCCAGAGTGTGCGTGCGTGTGTGTGTGTGTGCGTGTGTGTGTTTGTGTGTGTGTGCGTGCACGCGCTGGCCCTGCGTAGGGTGTCTTTATCGTGAGGTGTCCATCACGCTCTAAGCTGATTCACCCTGACTGGGGGATTATATCTCTGCTCTGGTTGTGATCTCCCCTGAAGGGGTCGAGTTCAGTCAAGCTGAGCGTCTTTCTATATCTTTTACTTTCACCTTTCTATTTGGGCTCATGTCAAACCTATACACCTATACGCAATATACAGTTTGCAGTAGCAACCTGAAGCTAAGTCTGCATACAGTACTATACTAAGTCAAAAAGCATTTTAAGAGCGCACAGTTGACAATATGGTTATGGTTATGGTTATGGTTATGGTTATGATGGCTTAGCAGGTGCTTTTATCCAGAGTGGCTAATATGTAGGTGTTTGGATTGTTGTTATAACAAAGCCATCATGTGTACACATCGGCGACGTGTTTCTCACAGCTGTCATGTTAGTGACGGGTCAAAAGAGCTCTCTTGGAGTCGAATCAAAGCACCTGGTGTATAAAGCCCTCCTTTGCTCTCTCTCTCTCTCTCTCTCTCTCTCTCTCTCTCTCTCTCTCTCTCTCTCTCTCTCTCTCTCTCTCTCTCTCTCTCTCTCTCGTACGAACTCGCTATGCTAGCATATCCATTATGATGATCACACCAGGGATGGTAATGATGGGAACAGACGGTTTTAGCGCCGCAATACTCCATCTCTGCGATTAGCGGTTAGCGGCGGTGGAGGTGAGCACATTCGGGGCTAATTACCCCTTGAAATATGGTCGCTGGCTGGCGCTCAGAGTTACAGTGCTAACAGGCTCCATCAAAATAAGCCATGCGTCCCGTTGGAACGGCGGCGGCGGCGGGCGAGGTTGCCTCCGTGTCTCCGCGGATGGGAGTCGTGCTCCTCCAGCATTCAAGCTGACAAGTAATCATTAGCCACAGCCAATGCTAATAAAGGATTTTCCCCTCCTTTTTCCCCCCTTGCTATTCCTTATTTATGGCTTCTATGGACGTGACTTTTAGTCACATGGTAGCAGTATTGTGGTACTGAAGCGGTAGGCCTGGACCCTGTATAGTGCTTGTGTTTTTTGTGTGTGTGTGTGTGTGTGTGTGTGTGTGCGGTGTTAGTTTCTTTGGCGCGGTGGATGATTGTTCCTTCTGATGGAGTGGACATCTATTTATGGGTCTCCCATTTCAGTGGCGAGATGGCGCTTGCATGTCTTTATGATGTATGGCTAATAGATTCCTCAGACAGAGTGCAAGACGGCACGGCTCAACTGAGTCAGAAGACGTGTGTGGGAGAGCAAGAGAGATAGAGAGAGATAGAGAGAAAGAGCGAGAGAGAGAGAGAAGTGAGGAATGGAGGGAGACAGAGAGAGAGAGAGAGAGCTAGCGAGCGAAGGGAGACAGTGAGGGTGAGACAAAGACAGAAAAGCTATAAGTACTTTGCTTTCGGTTGGTTTGCCAAATCAATGATGTGTGGCCGTGTGATCGATGAAAGGGCTTACGAGAGCGGAGCGGGCTAATGGGCAGGTCAGTGGCTTGAGCGACGCCGCACCAGCTCCTGGAGCTATTACGGCTACAGCTGTTAATAGTGCCACACTCCACACCATAAAACCAGCCAAACAGCACCTACTACACAGTGTGTGTGTGTGTGTGTGTCTGTGTGTGTGTGTGTCTGAGAGAGAGACAGTGTGTGTGTGTGTGTGTGTGTGTGTGTGTGTGTGTGTTTATGTGTGTGTGTCTGAGAGAGACTGTGTGTGTGTGTGTGTGTCTGTGTCTGTGTCCGAGAGAGACAGTGTGTGTGTGTGTGTGTGTGTGTGTGCATGTAGTGTCTGAGACAGTGAGAGTGTGTGTGAATTAGCAGTTGAGTGTGGTAGGTGAGGGTGATGTTCAGAGCTGCGCTGGAGGTCTCTCACTCTCTCTCTCGCTCTCTCTCTTTTTTTTCTCGTCCTTGCATTTTCTTCAACTAGCTCTTCTCCCTAATACAGATATTTGCACTATTTGTCTCAATTTACACAGACACACACACTCACACACACACACACACACACACACACACTCACTCACACACACACACTATTCGCACATCACGCCTGACCTGACTGCTGCTGCGACCACTAGCGGCCACTAGGGGGTCAAAACGAGGGTGGACCTCCCTCCTGCCGGGTGGCCTGCTCGTTGGCGGGTCTGATCGCTCACTAGTGAAATGGCCTCTGCCGGAGAGAGCAACCCCTGCAGCCCAGCCCAGCCCAGCTCAGCTCAGCTCAGGCCAGCTCAGGCCAGCCTCCCCCTGGGACTCCCGTGGCGCTGAGAGGCAGCATATGGTGACTGGAGTGAGGGGATATTTAGAGACAG
>NC_085004.1:22015830-22035830 GCF_963854185.1 Sardina pilchardus | reverse complement strand
AGGTCAGCCATTTTGATCTCTGGCTGTTTGTTCTCTGTCTCTCTCTCTCTGTCTGTCTGTCTGTATGTCTATTTTTCTCAGAAGATTCCAAGAATGTAGTCTGTTTGTTTTCTTGGTTATATGTAGTCTGAGTTTAAGAGTGTTTTTATTATTTTATTTTTATTTTTTTACACTAGACTGAGTATGCCAGGTACACTCAACATAAGGTCATGACTAATGGTAAACATTGCAGATGAACTGATGGATGATCTTTTGGGCCAAAAGCAAAAGCTCAGCAGTGCGTAGGTCGAGACATTAGTCATTGAGAAAAAAAAATACTTTTTTTCTCAGAGGGAATTTGTCGTTAAAAAGACTTGTTTGAGTAACATGACATGCTACAACACCTACTTCCTTTAGCAGCGCTTCCTGAGTGTCTACCTCAAGGAACTTGTAGACCGGGGATACACCTATCATTCACAACCAGGAACGCTGAGGCTGTTTTTTTCTTCTTTCTTTTTGAACTTCCCCTCTGGCTATAATCCAGGATGCTTAGCCTACTGGCTTGCTATCAGCAAACGGGATCTTTTTCACTCAAAGGCCAGGGTGTCAGTGTAACCAATTAAGCTCCCACAGTAAGCCTAGGCCATCACTCTCAGTAAAATCCATTTTTAATTATGGCTTTCAGCTTTAATATGCATGCATTGCCTTGGCCATAGTATTTTTTTTTTGCTGAGATTATTGTTTTGACTTTTAATCTAATTGATGAAAGTCGCAGCGTGAATGATGCCGTTTTTACATAGGGAGATCTTTACATAGCCTATTGCTTCCTTGAGTGCCAGTCATTTCTGAGCCAAAAAGCTGCAAGCTTTGCACTTGGTGGGTGGCTGGCCCCTGGTGGTGGCTTGCATAAATGTCTCGTTTCCGGTTTCAACCTTCTATTTATCCAATTAATTCACATTTGAGAGAATAATAAAGTAGTTGGGATTTTCTTTTTTTGTCGTTGTGAGTCGTGGTAAGATAATTTTTTTAATTACTATTTTTTCACAATTTTCTTTGTTTAACAATTTATTGAAATAAATTCGCCTGCAAAATAGTTGCATGTGCGATACAACAAGCGCGTCCGCCTATTAAAATGTATCTTACAATGGAGGCTATTTCCATCTATTGTCATCGTCATCTTCGGAATTTGTAACATAGCTCTTCAATTCCTATTCATGGGGTCGGTAACAATGTGCGGTCAGTCCCCCCGGGGGCGTGACGGTCGAGCAGGTGCTCGTCTCCCCGTCCCCCATAGGCAGGAAGCCCCACCTCTTCGCTGGGTAGCCGGCGGTTCCAGTGTGGCCTTGCGTCGAGGCAGCAGAGCTTTTTCTTGTGGTCACAAAGTACAGCTTACCCCCCCACGGAGCATTAAAAAACGATGGATATTTGTTTTAACATTTACTGGGATTGCTAAACCAAGATCAGAAATCAGCCTACATTGTTTTGCGGTAAGTTGTTTCCTTTTGATGACACTCGCTATAGATAGCCGACTCTAGTTTCCGTTCTTAAAACCATAAGCTTTCCTAAACGGACAATAATCTCGCTGAGGAATCGATTGTAGAAGTAGCGAGTTCGAAGCATTCTGTGATATGAGTAAAGGGAACGTTTAATCATTTCGGTCGTGGTTTATTATTGGATTCGAGGAAATGTGTTTTGTGGAGTTTAATTAGTATAGGCTAACGTTACATCAAGTGGTATTCGTTATTGGTAAGAATTTCTTTAAGAAAACAAGAAAGCCGCAACGTTGATTTGTTTATTAAACTTGGGGGAATGTTTTGTTGGTTGTTTTGCTTTTGTTTGTGGTTTTGAATCAACCTACCTAATTAAACACCGAAAACACATTCATTTTCATCCAGCTATGAAATGTATACCAGCAACAATGAATTAATTGTGACTAAGACTATTCACTCATTCGGAACCTGCGTTGAGCGAGTTTATTTAGCTGAATATGGGGTGACGAAAGCTCTTAAATGGCTCGGTGTATGTTTTGAGTGCAAATTCTGAAACCTTTCGGTCACAACCAAGCAAGGGCTCCATACATCGCTGTGCGTCAAAGCAAAATCCGCGTTATCAAGCACGACATATTGCTGGTTAATGAAGCGATGGGTCCATCAAGTAGTGGTGTGATTATTATGGTCTGCTATGCAATTACTATCGTTTCAGATGCATTGGTTAGTTGTGGTTCGTGTGCTGAGTTCTCGTTGAAAATGACTAGGCTATACGGTATCTTCTCATCTTTTTCCTGGTGCGCTTTGTGCCAGACCATAACACTAGTGGCTCCCTCATTGCTGGTGTGTTTTGTTATCTTGTTGTTATCGGAACTTCTGGTAACGCGTTGCCTTGGGCCTCTGTTTAGGTTTACCTTATGGGAAGCACACTGCATAGCGCACATTGTGCACGGACGGCAGGTGTAGAGTGAGAAATCACTTTTCATCCGACGTGCATTCTTCCTTACACGCCGCCGGCCTCGTTACGAGAGCCATGCAGCAGCTGTCTGCCGAGGTGACATGGTACACTGTTTTTTTTTTAACACACAGTCTTGAGACTGAAGGCTTGGGTAAACAGACCCCCCTCTCTCCCAACATCCCCGAACAAACGTAGAGCCAGTTGGGCCGACCTGAAATGCATGCAGTCCACGATTGTTTACGCGTGTGTCGGGGTTATCAAGAGTTGTAAAATGTCGTTATCTGTTAGCCTCTGCTTTAATACCTCGATTGCGCCTCTGATTGGCGTTTGCCACTGTTCCTTGTTTGTTTTGTGTGTCTGTTAAATTGCAGTTTCTGCAGAACTGTTTTACAGGGCGACTTTATTTTTCTAGCAGCAGTGACTTCCCTTATCTATAGTGATGAATGAAAGAATGTTTGGTTTCATAAGACATTACTTTTCTTGGTGTATGCCTCTAGTAGGCTATATCCTGTATCAGTTTTCATTCAGTTGATTTTGATCATTAACTCCACGTTGTGTCAATGGCCTCTTGACAGTTCCTACATTGTTGGAGACCTGTATATTACACATCAAAGTGCATGGAGGCCACTGTTAGGTTCTGTGTCTGCGGTGGTGACTGTTTGTCAGTTACTAAAAGCAGCTGCGAGCACTAAAAGGGCCATTAGGTTGGCCCCTCCGAGGTCTTGCCCATGTTTACATAGGCAGCTTAAAGCAAAAAAAAGGTCACCCACTTTTTTTGCATATTTTTATCACCAATCAAATGTGCTGAAAGCCACACTGGGTGGCAAGGGTTCCAACGTACCGCCCTGGGTTTGAATTTGTTTTACATACTTGTCATGTAGAGAGAGAGTGAGAGCATAGCTCATTTGCCTGTGCTGAGCTGTGAATTTGACTATACCACGAAAACGAAGCACAGTCCTTCGTGGGTCCTTTCCTGAAATTGCATAGAGCAGCGTTCCGGGGTCCCTTGGAGGCAAGCTGTTGTTGGTGCTCCGTCACAGAAGCAAGCAGCTGGGACTTGCTTGGTGATAGGGATCAGTGAGATTCAAGATGGAGGACTCCTGTGCAATTGAGCTTTCTCTCTCTCTCTCTCTCTCTCTCTCTCTCTCTCTCTCTCTCTCTCTCTCTCTCTCTCTCTCTCTCTCTCTCTCTCAGCATGGTCATTTTTATTTCCTTGTCCTTTAACTCCATTGAGAAGTAAGTGTGTTGTGGGTGTGCAGCCTCTAGCACCAGACGGGAGCGTGCCTTCTCCAGGCGCCTGTGTTGCGCTGTGCTATGTTGTGCTGGGGTTGTGCTGGGGCTGGCTGTCGGGTGACTGATATGGCTGTTGTATAAAGCATGAAAATAAACAGGAAGTAGGCGAGCAGCTGTGTAAACGCCTCGTAAACCACCTGTCTGCAGAAGGCCGTTAGACACCACAGTTTTTCTTTTCTTTTTTCTCTGTTCATTCTTCCCTCCATCACCCACCTCCCCCCACAAACACGCAGAGAAACACACACACACACACACACACACACACACATACACACACACACACTCATACACATTCACAGACACACTCTAACAGTGTTAGGAGGTATCAAGGGCTTCCCCAGTGGCCTCCTGACCCTCTTCACTTGTTTGTTCCTCCTTTGAGATACTTCTTCACACAAACTCTTTTTTTGGGTGATAAAGGCTGTAGGCCTCCTTCTGCATGCGCTCTAGCATGCTGATGTGTAATTTTAGTTTTTTTTTTCTTTCTCATATGCATCGTAAGACGATATTGAAATGGTCGCAGAACAGGCGACAAAATACTGTGGAATGCTTCCACATACACAGACTTGATATGCTTTTGCTGAAATTCAGTTCGCCTTGTTCTGACTCCATATTCAGAGGGTTGAAGAGATGGTGATCCAGAGTGTTGTGTAAGGGTCATTTTCAGCAAGTTAGACCGAGGCTAATTTACCAGGATTATTGGCCCTTTATGAGACTGTTACTACACTGAAACCTACATCATCATCAAAAGTTCTTGATATTTTAAGTGATGGCAGGACCTTATCCACCCACACTTCTCCATCCTGTGTGTGTGTGTGTGTGTGTGTGTGTGCGAGCGTACACATAGATGTGTGTGAGTCCACGCCACACAGCGTGGGCGGAAACAGGAAAGACCAGCTTGGCAAGATGCTCCAGTGCCTGTTCCGCGATGACAGGACTGTCTACATCACAGAAACACGCACAACATCCCTGTACACACACACACACACACACACACACACAGACAAACACCCACACACCTCTACATGTTTGCATTCCATCCACACGATTTCACCCTCTCCTGTTAATACCAGCCTCTCGAGCCGTACCGTCCTTCCCTCTCCACACAGTCTGAATTACCAACCCCTTTGCCAGGCTCTGGGGGGCTCGGCACAGACCCAGAACTGAACAAAACATCCGAAACGAGCCACAGAGAGCGCACAATGATGACCGCCCATCTCCTTCAAATTAGCCTTCGCCGTGGCCTATAGCAGCAGCAGCAGCAGCACCAGCTGCCATCAGATGTTATCGGTGACACTCGAGCGGCCCGAACATGCCCCTGCCATTCAGCCGGCTCGGTGGCCGCTCGCGCGCGCGGCCTGTACGGGAGACGGTGCCAGCGCGGCTCCACTCTTTAACCTGTCAGGAGAGATCTCCTGCGCCCGCCCCGCGTCAGTCGCACGCTTCGCCACCCTCACCTTTAATCGCGAAACCGGCCGCTATCTGCTATCCGCCCCGTCTGCCCGTCGTCGACGCAATACAGGTATCTCGCGTCGTAAAAAATAAAAGAACAAAAAAAAAACAGTGCAACTACAGGGAAGTAAATGGTTGTCGGTTGAGGCCTGTTGCGGGTGACTGATAAGGGTGTGTTTGTTTGTTTTCTGAGCGCCCATATGGTGTCAAGCCTCTGTGAGAGGGGAGGTCCTCGTCTCGTAAATAAACGGCCCCGATGACACATCAGAGTACTACGGTGTTGAGTGTGTCAGCAAGAGAGAGAGAGAGAGAGAGAGAGAAAGAAAGAGAGAGGGGGATGAAGAGTTGGATTGTGGGTAAGAGGTGGCTGAGGGGGGTGGGGGGGGTTGGAGTAGTATTAGCACCAACTGGCTGTGGCGAGAGCAGAGGGTTCTGGCAGCAGCAGCAGCGGCAGCCCCAGTGCTGGAGAGTCCCTCGCCGAAGTGAAAATTAGAGCGTGCAGAATGGAGCAACAGTGTTTGACAGTAGCTGGCCTAATCCCCTCGGAGCTGATAAGCAGTGGCTAAACAAACCTAGCACAAGCTACACTGAAGCGAGAGATAAGAACCCCGAACAGCACACACACACACACACACACACACATGCGGGCACATACAAGCGCATACACTAGGCATACACTCGCCCAGATAGACAGGCTCTCACACAAACCACACACAGCCTTATCACCCACCAGCTTGTAGAAACACACAGCAAAGTTCACAAAGCCCTTGGCGGAGAGCTTGTGTGCTGAGTGTGTTTGAGCGTATGTGTGTGTGTGTGTGTGTGTGTGTGTGCTCGTGTGGTTGTGTGTGCGTGTGTGTATGTGTGTGAGTGAGTGAGTGTGTGAACACACAACAGTGTTTTATTTTTTCTCTTTTCTTTTTCTAAATCCTGCCAGCGTGTCAGAGTGCACACACTCACAGCGTAGCGTTTGAAGTCGGCCGGCCACCACTGGGCAGTTGAACCCGAGGCCGTGGCGTGGCGCGGCCATTAAAGTGCAGTATCAATCACAGCTAATTTCCCCCCTCAAATAATTAAACTGCGCTCCTCTCATTTCATCGGCAGCCTCCCAGGCAGTTGCCAGCAGTTCATTTAGGATCATTTCCAGACTCCAGGGAGTTCAGACTCCCTCAGGCTGGCAAGGGGCCAGGGTGGAGCCCCACCCCACCCTATGGGACACTCCGCCTGTCTGGGGTCTACTCGTGTGTGTGTGTGTGTGTGTGTGTGTACGTTCTGTATATATACAGTATAGAAGTACTATATAGTATTACTGACTGGTAGGGTGGACTAAAATGTGTCCATTGATAGGCATATTGCTTAATAGTGTTGTATTATGCAGGCATGCAGACAAGACTACTGTCTTCTTGGTTCTGCATTTGGTGCTGGTGAGCTAGTTCTCAGGAAGACACACACACACACACACATACACAGAGAGAGACAGAGGCATACACACACAGAGGGAGAGTGATGGAGGTTGGGAGGTCTCTGCAGGGTGAACAAACAGGAGAAAGCCTTCATTATTAACTGCCTGGAAGTGCCACGAGCAGCTGCCAGATCAGCTGAATGTCATATGGTGTGTGTGTGTGTGTGTGTGTGTGTGTGTGTGTTTGAGCTGTATGTGTGTGTGCCCTCTTGTTTATTTGTGCATGGATTAAGGCAGTGGCATAGCTAAAATACCTTGCATGCATTCTCCTCCCTCTCCAGCAGTATTTAACGGTCTAATGCCTGTTGTTGTGTGTACCCACATTCACAGCCAGCCAGGGCACAAGTGCCTTTTCACTACAATACCCAGAATTCTCTTCCAGTTATTCTGCTTCCCTGACCAGGCGGCTGAATGCTTGGCAAGCTCTTGCTGTCATTGGTTGAGGTAAACACACAGCCTGGCCTTTGTTGGGGCGAGTGCTGCTCTTATTCCTCAGTCAGGGCAGCTATTGTCTCTGTGCATAAATGAGCCATTCCAGCCATCATTCATTACTCTGTAGGAGCTCTCTCTCTCTTTCTCTGTTTCTCTCTCTCTTTCTCTTTCCCTCTCTCTCTTTCTCTCTCTCACACACACACTCTCTCTCTCCCTCTGACACACACAGTTTCACTGCTTCCCCACACATTCTCAGTATAAAGATTTGTGTATCTCCTGTGTCATTGTGGTCTCCCCTCCCTTTTTGTATGCACACACACACACACGCACACACACACACACTCATCTCCCCCCACCCCCACCTCTGGTTGTCATGTGTTGAGGAAGCAGCCAGGCTACTAGTCTGTAATTGGGGCGTGTGTGACTGAGAGGGAGCATTTGTGCATGTGTGTGTATGTGGATATGTGTGTGTGTGTGTGCGTGTGTGTGTGTGTGTGTGTGTGCGTAGCGCCAGCGCCAGTGCACATACATTTGTGCGTACATGTGCATCTATGTGTGTGAGCGCATGCATCTGTGTATGTGTGTTCTGTCTGTGTGTGTCCAGGGCTTTGGCAGCATCCATGTGTGCTTGTATGTGTGTGTGTGTGTGTGTGTGTGTGTGTGCATGTGTGTGTGTGTGTCCATGGTTCTGGCAGCGGCTGGGACTGGAGGTAATTATCAGCCGGCAGGCAGCATCAGAGCTGTGATTAGCAGTGGCTCTTCACCCGCTAATGCAGGAGGCACACAGGGCAGGAGCTGCGCTCTGCCACCCAGCACAGGGACACGCAGATAGCCAGAGCCAGGCCACAGAGAGAGAGAGAGAGAGAGAGAGAGAGAGAGAGAGAGAGGGGGAAGAGAGAGAGAACAGAGGAAAGAGAAGAGAGAGAGAAGAGAGAGAGGTGGAGAGAGAAAAGAGAGCAGGGAGAAGGAGAACCATGTCCGTGCACAACACCTTACACCCCTAGAATAGCGCATGGCGAAGCCATTGGTATTGATGCATTGGTTTTGATTAGCATTTATAGCTCTCTCTTACACACACACACACACACACACACACACACACATGCTCACACGCACACTCCCTTTCTCTCTCACACACACGCATAGTCAATCTCACAGTGAATCAGCGTTTGAGTTGTAGGTAGGAGCTGATGAGAGGGAGGGGAGCAGCAATGTCATAACTCTGCCCTCATTAGGGAAATAGGTACACTGGTGCTTTTGGTAGCTGGCTAGCAGCGCACTGGCGCTTTTTTAGAGTGTGAAAATAAAACAAGGCTGATCATTATGGAAAACTGTACTCCTCAGTAGTTTCTGCCTCCGCGTGTTTTATGTGGTTTGGACGAGGGTTTTCCCTCAAGCGTGCAATGAAATATGAGCTTAAATTAGCAGAACGGAGAGAATTAAGGTACTTAGTATATTGCTCTGTCGTAAAATGGCATGAACCCCACTGAGAATGTTGGACAAGTTACACCGTGTGAGTGAGTGAAAGAGAGAGAGGGGAATGAGAGGAAAGAGAGGGAGACAGGGGGAGAGATAGAGAGAGAGAGAGAGAGAAAGAGAGGGAGGGATAGAGAGAGAGTCAGGCAAGATGATGGGCTGCATATGGACAGGGCAGACCCAGAAGCAGGTGTGGTGGCCAGGCTTGAAGCCCGTTCGGCCCAGTCCCTGGCCAGCTCTCTGGGTCTTTTGCCGGCTGGACTCCCAGCCCCCTCTCCAGCACCTCCAGCACAGAGGGGGGGACACAGCGCCAAGCCGGCCCACAGAAGGAGCACATGGGCCAGGGTAGCCATGCTAAGTCTGGGCCACTGTCCCCTATAGAGGTAATGGGGATGGCAGTAGTGCATTGAGATTACTCGTGTACGTCTGTGTGTGTGTGTGTGTGTGTCCGTGTGTGTCGTCTTGGTTGTCACATGGTGGTCTTGTGTTTTCACAAATGTGGCTTTAATGAAAAGCTCCCTCCCCCACCCTTTCCCTCTCTCTTGACACACACACACACGGTGACCACTCTCCTCTGCAACATGTACACAAACACACTCCCCTCGCGTGCTTGAGGAGGCATGATGAGAAGTGCTGCTCCATCATCAACAGCACGCAGGACTCAGCAGTGTGTGGGCTGTGTTGTGAAACACCCTCCTCTTTTCTGAAGGCAGACCTCCCTAGTGTGTGTGTGTGTGTGTGTGTGTGTGTGTGTGTGTGTGAGAGATGTAAGGGTAGAGCCCCTGCTGCTGCTGAAATAGGGAAAATACAGCCCTTGCTAATGGAGACACAGCCATACAAGTCTTTTAAATTATCGGACTTACGTGGACCAGTGTGTGTGTGTGTGTGTGTGTCAGTCTGGTTGGTTCATGAGTTTCACTGGCCATTGGTGGATAGAGAGTTTTTGTGTGATTTTCTGTGTGCGTGTGTGCGTGTGTGCGTGTGTGCGTGTGTGCGTGTGTGCGTGTGTGTGTGTGTGTGTGTGTGTGTGTGTGTGTGTGTGTGTGTGTGTCGGGGGTCAGGAGAGAGTGGGAAGGGACTCGGCTGTACGCTGGGCAGTAATGGCTCCCCTGCTGTCGGCTGCAGCTCTTTAATGGAGCTGGATACAAGCCTGGGGTGTAATGACAGAGTACAGGAAGGCAGAGATGTGAACTGCACACACACACACTCATACACACTCACTTTCATACACACAAACACACTCTCTTTCTCTCACACACACACACACGCTGTCTCTCTGTCAGATACACACTTACTCTGACTCTGCTCTCTAGTCAGACACCTTACTCTCTGCCCAGTGTCCACATACACACAAACTCACACAGATATTTTCCTTTGATGTGTCACTGTGTGTGAATGTGTTTGGAGGCTGTCTGCACTTCAAGGGGGAAAGGATGGATATGTCTCTCCTCTCTCTCTCTCTCTCTCTCTCTCTCCTCTCTCTCTCTCTATCTCTATCCCTCTCTCTCTATCTATCTAACTCTCTCTCTCTATCTCTCTTTATGTCCCTCTCTATCTCTCTTTACCCCTCCCTCTGTCTCTCTCCCCCCTGGTCAGGTAGAGTGATAGGAGGGTGAATTACAGCAGATAGCCACATGCTCTTCTTTTAACAAGCTGATAGGCAAATCTCTTCCTGGTTAAAGATTAACTGCCTGGAAAGCCTCCCTGCATTTTCTCAACAGTGGACCAGGTCACAGCGGAGCCAAAGGGATTTACTCACTCTGTGTGTGTGTGTGTGTGTGTGTAAAAGGCTTATCAACAGACAGATGTCTCAACACATACCACACTCCGGTGTATACTGTACAGTGGGAGTGTATGATTGGGTTAAAGCATGTTTGTGTTTTCAGAAAAGTGTTCATGTGTTTGTGTGTACACACATTCTCTGACGACAAAGGCTGTCATTGCTAGTCAGTGAACTTGTTGTTGTTGTTGTTGTTGTTGATGTTGATGTTGAGACCACAGGCTCAGAGTGAGGGATCTGGCTCTGGTCAGTAGAAACGGAGAGTGTGAGATGTGCGGTCATAGAAGTGAGCAGAAGAGTGAAGAGACTCTCAGGACCAGAGGCAGGAGAGCCCTCAGTGTGATAATAACAGGTCCTACAGCTCCCTCTGGTGGAGAAGAGGGAGAACCACAAGAGAACACAGCTACCTCAGGGAAACACACAGAGAGAGAGAGAGGGGGGGAGAGAGAGAGAAAGAGAGAGAGGACCGGAAGAGGGAGGAGAGGAGAGGAGAGATGGGAATGGGGGAAGGGGGACAGGGAGGCCATGTCAGAAGACCTAATCAGGCAGAGGTCAAGAGGGAGAGAGTAGAGGAGGGGAAGGGGGGTGGGGGAGAGATAGTGCTTTGGCGGTTGATTGTGGTCATTCGTCATGTTGTCTGACCGAGAGAGCTCCATGTTGGAGCCACAATGGTGTCGAGTGGTCTTTCTTCCCCGACGTACTCGCATACCTTAGGGATGGATCTCTTTTTTTTTTTTTGTCGGTGTGCGTGTTTGTGGCGTTAGTATCTGTGTGTGTGTGTGTGTGTGTGTGTGTGCATTATTTAATACATTTCACTCTTAGAGGAAGAGGACTCTCCCTCACCAGCTCTTTTTTTTCTGATGTCTGCCCTCTCACTCCCATCTTGTGCTGTGTTCATGCTTGCTTCATTATTGCTCAGTCATGGTGTGTATTTGTGTGCGTGTTGGCTGTCGCTGATTAGATCATTGCGGCTCTCTCAGGGCTATTTTCCCCCTCTCTCTGTTTCCTGCCTCAACAGACTCAAGCCCAGCCACAGAGGCAGCTACACTCTTGGGTTTACACACACACACACAAACACACACACACGCACGCACGCACGCACGCATGCACACACATACACATACACATACACACACACACGCACACACATACACGCACACACACACAC
Organism: Sardina pilchardus; assembly: GCF_963854185.1. Lineage (NCBI taxonomy): Eukaryota > Metazoa > Chordata > Actinopteri > Clupeiformes > Clupeidae > Sardina > Sardina pilchardus. Next base: position 22,024,343 of record NC_085004.1, on the reverse strand, counting down.
ACACACACACACACGCATGCATACACATGCGCACACACACACACACACACACACACACACACACACACCACGCCTGGAAATAAAATCTCATATGTAAATAGAATTAAAAAGTCATCTTAAAAATAAATACAGGCTTTCTTTCACCTGCCTCCTGGATACATCTGACAGCTAAAAGACAGTAAAATCCTCCTTTTGATATTTTTCTCTTAACCACATGAGAGAGAAAAGCAGTGCTCACTGAAGCAGTTGCATTAATGGGCTTCATCACTAGGGGGCACTGTACCAGGGACTTTCACATTGTATCCCATTTACTCTCTGCTCCATATAGCCTACACGCTGTGTATCACCAGCTGTACATTCCTGATGGAATGTGTAGTGGATGCATGCCTTGGCCTCCCCTCGGCCTGCCTAGGGACGGGAAGAGACCGTGGAGCTGGGATAGAGGGGAGCACGTGGAAGGTTTAATAGGCTTGTCTGTGTAGCGGTCGTGAGTTTAGTGGGATTGGCCCGCTGGAGAGCGGTGGACTGTGGACCGGAGGTGGGCCACATCAGGGCCAGAAGCGCTGCAGAGTCGGCAGCGGTGGAGACTGACGGCGCCGGCGGCGAGTTTGACACCTGTCTGTCAGCGGCAGGGCGGGCAGAGCAGCCTGATGAGTCACTCCCACCCCTGTCTCATAGATCAAGACTAGCTCAGGTGTTTTATCTGGGAACTCATCTGTGTGTGTGTGTGTGTGTGTATTAGAGGTGAGTGTTTTTTTCCCCCTTGTCACACCCTAGGTGTAAGGATTTTTTATTGTGTGAGTGTAGGTGTGTATGTGCGTGTGTGTGTGTGTGTGTGTGTGCGTCCGTGTGTGTGTGTGTGTGTGTGCGTCCGTGTGTGTGCAAGGTGGGGCGGGGACGTGGGTTTAGTGAGAGGGAGAGGAGGTGGTTGCGGGGCAAGGTCTTAGTAACGGCACGCCAGAACAAGCCTCCACCTCTGCCCAAGGCTCTATCTTTCCTCAGATAGAGACACACACACACACACACACACACACAGTCTGAGAGAGAGAGAGAGAGAGAGAGAGAGAGAGAAAGAGAAAGAGGTGGTGGGGAAAGTGTATGCACGTCACAGTCTTTTAACACCCCGCCCAATGCTCTCTCTCTATCTCCCCCTCTTCTTTTCTGTCTCTCTCTATCTCTCACTCTCTCCATTTCTCTCTCTCTCTCTCTCTCTCTTTCTCCCTCCCTCTCCCCCTCTGCCCCCCTCTTCCAACTTCAAGGGGGTCACTGTGGTCACCAGGGCCATGTGGAAGAGGAGACAGATGACACGCAGGGGCAGCCACCCCCTCTTTCCCTCCCTCCCTCCCTCTCTCCCTCCTTCCCCTCTCCCCCTCGTTCTCTCTTGCTCTCTCCCCCCTCGTTCGCTCTTGCTCTCTCTCTCTCTCTCTCTTGCTCTCTCTCTCTCTCTCTCTCTCTCTCGCTCTCTCACTCCCCCCCTGGCAGCATGTGCATGCCTCTGTTATCTCAGAATGGCTGAGGAATTATAGGTTGAGAGGGGAAGAGGGGGGAGGAGGAGGAGGAGGGGAGGAGGTCATGTGACATTGCAGCAGCTGCTAGGCTGAGAATTTCTGTTTTCACTAGGCGAGAGAGAGAGGAGGGAGAGAGAGAGAGAGAGAGAGAGAGAGAGAGGAAGAAAGAAAGAAAAAAGAGAGAGAGAGGAGGGTGAGAGAGCGAGAGAGAGGAGGGCGAGAGAGCGAGCGAGAGAGAGAGAGAGAGGGTAAGGGAGGGAGGGAGAAAGAGCAAGCTAGTGAGTGAGTGAGCAAGCACGAGAGAGAGAGGGGGAGATAGGCAGAGCGAGCGTGTGTGTGTGTGTGGTGTGTTGCTTTGTTAGATAAGCTCCAAACGGTCTTTGTGAAGAGGGAGCGACGGAGCGCGAGGGACCTACAGAGAGAGAGAGAGAGAGAGGGAGAAAGAGAGAGAGAGAGAGAGAGCGCGAGCGAGAAACGGAGGAAGAAAGAGAAACAGGGAAGAGGAGAGGAGGAAAAAAATGGTGTTTCCCTTGGCTCTCTTGAAGCGCGGGGCTTGGCTGAAGATGCAGCGATGGGAGACAGAGGCAGCTCCAGTCCTTTGTGCAGTAAGCAGACGCCGCTTTTTTCGTCCTTTACTCTGAGGGGGGTCCTCGTTTTGTGTGTGTGTGTGTGTGTGTGTGGAGAGAGCGAGGGGTGGGGTGGTGTGTGTGTGGTGGTGGTGGTGGGGGGGGGGGGGGATTTGACGAGAGTGTTTTATTGCTGTGGCTGAAGCTGGCTTGACCAGGCACTGAACATTTGCTGTCTGAACATTTGCTCCCGTGCCGTTTCAGAGAAGTTCTTTTTTTCTCTCTCTCTCGGCTTTTCTCCGAGAACGGGTGTCAGGGGTTGTGAGGCGGTTTCTCACAGCGTTTGTCAGCTACTGTGTGTGTGTGTGTGTGTGTGTGTGTGTGTGTGTGTCACTGTGAAATTGTGGGTTATTCTCTGTGTGCTTCAGCTCTGGGAAAGGGTGCTCGTGGTGGCTCTTTCCCATCCACAGAGTGCCTGTGTCATTCATTGTGTGTGTGTGTGTGTGTGTGTGTGTGTGTGTTTGTGTGTTTCAGTTAGTGTGGGTGGTGGGAGTGTGTGTGTGTGTGTGTGTTTGTGTATTTTGTAATTCTTAGCTACAGGGTTGAGGAGTTGTGGAGAACGCACAAGCTCTCTCTACATGTTAGATACAACAATAGTGCTTGTTTTCCTCTCTCTCTCTCTCTCTCTCTCTCTCTCTCTCTCTCTCTCTCTCTCTCTCTCTCTCTCTCTCTCTCTCTGTGTGTGTTACAGTCTCTGGGGTGTCCTTTTGAATGAATGATCAGGGTCTTGGATAGTTCCGAGTTGCTATTCTTTCGCAGTAATGTGTGATTATGATGACTATAAGCAGCTGTGTGTACTGTGTGTATAATTGTGTGTGTGCGCGCATGTGTCTGTGTAATGTAATGGTTGTGTGTGTGAGTGATCGTGTGTGTGTTTATTGTTATTGGCTCCCCTGTGAATGAGTGATCTGTGTCAAGTAGTTAGTGCCTCCTTACAGTAACTTTATTACTGTGTGTGTGTGTGTGTGTGTGTGTGTGTGTGTGTGTGAGTGAGCATGTGGGGGTCGAATTGACAGTCTAGCAGCAGTAGTGGCATTGTTAATTTCATTATTAATTGCTCTAGGGGGTTCAGGCATAGTGCACTGGGTGAAACGGAGGTTAGCCCCATAGTGTTGGGGAAACGGCACCTTCCCCACCAGTCACACACAGCAAACACAGGCACACACACACACACACACACACACACACACACACACACACACACACACACAGACAAGCACAAACAGAAAACAGGCTGTACTTCCCTCAACAGCGACCTCACAAACAGCACCCTTAGCCAACTCTTCAGCAGCCTGTAAGAAGTGAGAGAAGAATGACTAATTCATTCGTTCTCTCTCTCTCTCTCTTTCTCTCTCTCACTCTCTTTGTCTTTGTTTGTTTTTCTTTTTATCCTTTTATCTTTGTTAACCTCACTGCCCCAGAGGGCTCCTCCTATATTAAGCACTAAGTGAACTGATCCTAACTCGGACCAATTGGCAACCACACATGGAATCAGCCTGGCCAAAGACGTGGTGGTGTTGGTGTGTGTGTGTGTGTGTTCGTGTGTGTGTGTGTGTGTGTGTGTGTGTGGCTTGACCCTGCCATGACCTCATTCTGTGTGTATGTGTGTGTGTGTGTGTGTGTGTGGCAGCTCGTTAACTGTGCCAGTGTGTGACAGCAGTGCAGTGAGCTTCGGGGCGCATGTGCAACGCGAGGCTCAGGGATTCCGCCTGGCTTGTGGCGTTGGTGTCCCCTTACACACCAGTCCTCTCCAGAGCTCGGTGCCAACGCCCGTAAATCCCACACCCCAAAAAAGACGTGTGTGTGTGCGTGTGTGTGTGTGTGAGGGGGAGGTAGGTGGAAAAATGTCCATGCAGCAGCTTGGGTCACTCAACGTGTCAGATGTAGAGATGAGAGGAGGACAGCAGGGGAGGATAGAGGAGGAAAACAGAAGGAAGAGGAGGGAAGAGAAAGACGAGAAGAGAAGAGGAGAGAAGAAGGGAGGAGAGGAGAGGAGGGCTTAGAGTAGTGTGCGTTCCAGACTCGTTGTTCCCACCTTACCTCACCTCAAACCACCTCTGCTCTGCCTCACTCAAGGTCTCCAAACCTGGAAATCCATGTGTGTGTGTGTGTGTGTGTGTGTGTGTGTGTGTGTGTGTGTGTGTGTGTGTGTGTGTGTGTGTGTGTGGGAGAGTGTGAGTGTTTGTCTCTTTTCGGCCAATCTGTACTGGGGAACCCCCTGTCTCGGGAAAAGAGTACACATTTTCACAATTTACGCTGGGGGAAGCCCCCAGTGTTTCATGGAAGGCAGTTCTTGGATCAGTGTTTCTCAATGTGCTCCCCCAGAAGTTGGCAGCTGTGCTGATGTGTTGTTCACTCTCTCCATCTGAAATGAGCCACAGGTCGGAGATGCATTCATTCGTGATGTATTCAGACTGTCGGTTTGACTGAAGCTGTGTTACTCACAGTGCGAGTAGAGTCATGAGAAATGTCAAGTCACTTTTGTTTGTGTGGTAGCGCTAGCTGCGGATGCTAACCCTGGGTTATGAACAACTGTTAAACATGTAAACCAGCTCATTGCCATAGCTACTGCCACAGACTTGATCCTCTGTCAGCGTAGCATGCAAAGCCCACAGACACACGCCATAATTATGGTTTAGGACTGTAGGCAAACTCGTCTGGTAAAGTCTATTGAATCACCATATTAGCGAACAGAAACCGAGACCTAACCATTCCACAGAACTAACCACACCGTGAATCTCTTCTGGCAGGAACTCACACCCATCTTTGATAGACATGATAACCTAGCCATCTGACAGACAGACCAGCACAAGCTCCCCCTGACCTGCCATATCGCCCCACACCAGCAGGAAGTGTGCTGGTCAGTGTCGGTGGTGTGGAGGCATGGTCAGAGCTGACCGAGATTGCTTCACCGTCCCATGACCAAGTGTGCTAAATGCTAGTGTCCTGAGGAGCTCTGAGCTTGGGGTGGGATGGGGGGCGGGGGGGGGAGGAGTAGAGAAGCATTTGTCACATTGCATCACTGTGGCAGCAAGGTGATTGGGATGGCAGTGTGTGTGGTGGCGGTGATGGTGATGGTTATGATGATGATGATGATGATGATGATGGGATGATGATGATGATGATGACGATGATGATGAAGATGATGGGGTGATTGTGACAGCCGTGGCAGTGGCTATCGTTATGATAGCGATAGCTGTGCAAGCAGTGAGGCTAATGTGTCCTGTCTGGCGCTGTCAGGCTGTTGGGTGGGAATATGACGTGTGTGTGTGTGTGCGCGGTGTTGTCTGTGTGTGTGTGTGTGTTTGTGTGAGGCAGGCTGAGCAGGGCATGGCTTGGTTGCCGTTGGAACAAAGGCCCTGCTGGATGCGTGCTGGCTGCGTGCCTCTTTGGGATGGGCCGCCTGACCCTGGGCATCACCTCTGACCCCACACCCACAGCTGTCACTCTGTGTGTGTGTGTGTGTGTGTGTGTGTGTGTGTGTGTGTGTGTGTGTGACTGTGCGTCTGTCTGTGTGTGTGTGTGTGTGTATTAACAGCTTGGACACACACACATGTATGAGTATGTGTGTGTGTGGCTAGACTGTGGGCCTTCTTAGAAAAGCACAATCACACACAGTGTGTGAGCCTGTAACCCCGGGGCTAGTTATTCACTGCGTGACTCAATACTGACTGACCTGTCTGAGTGACTGACTCCCTCTGCGGCTGACTGTGCTCTGGTGACGACGCTAATAGACTATAACACACCCCCTCACATCCTGTGCCACTCATCTTTTCCCTCTCTTTCTCTCTCTCTCTCTCTTTCTCTCTCCCCCTCTTTTTTTTGTTTGCCCCCCCCTCTCTTTTCCTCCAGGCATGAGCCATGAGCCAAAGTCACCTTCCTTAGGAATGATCTCGACGGCAACGCGCACTACGGCAACGGTCAGCCCCTTGACTCCGTCGCCCCTCAACGGCTCCATCGTGCCCAATGGCAGTCCGGCCGCCCAGTCGGCCCACTCCGGATTCGCCGCAGCCCTCCGCAAGCTGGCCAAGCAGGCCGAGGAGCCCAGAGGTGCGTCCCCCCCTTTACCAACCCTGACCCTGACCCTTCACCTTTAACCCTCGACCCCTTCCACACACCCCCCTCACCCCTCCACACACCCTTCCACCACTCCATCCTGAAACAGCTGTCCCAGGACACCGGCATCTTTTGTGGCTAGCGGCTGGCCTTCCTCCATCCTTCTCTCTCTTTCTCTCTCTCTGCTAGCTCTCTCTCTCTCTCTCTCTCTCTCTCTTTCTCTCTCTCTCTCTGTCTCTTCCTATCCCCTGTCTCTCTTCCGGAGGAGTGGAGGATGCGCGCGGGGGTTAAGATGGCTGTCAGTGTCTCTCTTTTCGGAGTCGCTAATAGCCCCTTAAGTGGTATTCACACTGGATTGAATTAAGCGGAGTCTCCAGGGAGACTTGGCCCAGGGGGAGGGGAGGTGGAGGGGGGGGGGAGTGGAGCGGGCCCTGCTCAGTGACCCACTTAAAGGCCTGCCTGGCTCTCTGGCTGCCTCGCTGGCTGGATGGCTGGGTTGTTTACCGTGGCATTGCTCCCTCAGCAGGTCCTGACCGGACCTTGACGAGAGGCCAGAAGAGGTTTGCTGGTGCTTATTGGGGTGCTGTTTTCATCTGATTCGGGGCGAGATGAGTCCGTAGAGAGAGGCTCTCCGAGCCGGATATCCTTCCCCTTGTCTCATCTCCTGACAGTGTGGCGGGTGTGAGCCTGGTGAATGGGGCTGGAGGTGGTCATCTGTGATTAGGGGTCAGAGCAGAGTGGGCAGTGGTGGCCTGGAGCTCGGCTGACCATTATGTTTCAGAAACGGGGTTGTCTAGGTGCTGCAGCAAAGTACAGTAGTAGCGGTAGGCAGATTATTTTTGTGCTCATTTTTGTCTTTGTGCGAATGTGTGTTTATCTGTGTGTATGCGTTTATATATGTGAGTGTGTGTGTGTGTGTGTGTGTGTGTGTGTGTGTGTGTGTGTGTTCGAGAGAGTGCTCGGGTCGCTGGTTCAGCTGTTCCAGTCATGGTCCAGGAGCGCATAGAAAAGCCTCATCAGAATGGAAGGCTCTCTCACCCTCTTTTTGTGTGTGTGTGTGTGTGTGTGTGTGGGTGTGTGTGTGTGTGTGTGTGTGTGTGTGTGTGTGTGTGTGTGTGCTCTGTGAGCTCAGGGCTCAGTCAGGCGTGGGTGTAAAGGGCAGGGGTCTGCTCTGTGAACTGCAGGCAGACTAAAGGAAATAAACAACCCTCCCCCTGTTAGGACTTACTGGAGCCTAGTCAACGGCTCCTGCATCACCCTCAACCACTCTGTGTGTGTGGCTGTGTGTGCGTGAGACTGTGTGTCCACTGTGTGTGTGTGTGACTGTGTGTCCACAGTTAAAACAAAACAATATGAGGAATCCGTGTGTGTGTGTGTGTGTATGTGTGTGTGTGTGCCCCCATCTGGTTGTCTGTGATGAGTGAATGCAGTGGCTTTGTGTTTACTGCATGCCAGTCTGCTTTGGAAGTGAGTGTGGATGTTGGTATGCACCACTGACCACCAGACACTAGTGCGAGCGTGCGTGTGTGTGTGTGTTAGGCGCTCTTCCTCTATACCACCTCATGCCCTAAGCCCTTTCGTCTAAACAAGCTCTCTCCAGGGGACCCACTGATAATGTTGACAAGCAGACTGGGGGGCCTGCAATCCCCCCTACACACACACACACACACACAGAGTCAGTCACCAACCTCTAAGCTTAAGGCTGTGTGTGTTGAAGGGGTGGGGGTGCTCAGGTCTGGCCCATCAGCAGAGGGTGTGTGTGGGGGACACAGCAGGATTGAGTTAGTACCTCCACCCAACCACAGCGGCTCCGGACCCCTGGAGAGACTCCCAGCAGAGAGAGGAGCACTGGTCTCCATCACACACCGTCATATCACCACACGCACACACACACACACACACACATACACACACAGACACAGACATACACATGCACATGCACACAGAGAGAGAGAGACACACACACACACTCACACACACTAACACACACACACACACACACACACACACACACACATATAGAGAGAGAGAGACAGATGCACACAGAGGCAATCAACTCTTGCTCTAGCTTCCACCTCCAGACATAGTTGAGCGGTTCCTGCCCTCCCTCTCTCCCTCCCTCTCTCACTCTTTCTGTCTCCCTCCATGGATGGATTCCTTTATCTGTTTCTTCAGCCATTTGTCGCCCTCTCTCTCCATCCCTCTCTTTCTATCTTTCTCTCCCTCTATCTATCTCTTTTCTCACTCTCTCTGTCTCTATGTGTTAATCGAACTGTGTCAGTGGAAAGAGAGCACTGCTTGTACTTATTCTCCCCTCCCTCTC
>NC_085004.1:22003330-22010830 GCF_963854185.1 Sardina pilchardus | reverse complement strand
GCCTCTTGGCTGCAGTCACGCCCGCGATTGACTCGATTTCCTGTGCAAGCCTAGCCGTGATAGTGCAAAGCACAGTCACACATGTACAACCACACACACTCATATATGCACACCCACACACACGCCCACTCGCACACAGAATAGATTTTAATGGCATTAGCATTTTGCAAAATGACACCAGTTTACTGAGGGAGGGAGCTGTAGTGGGCGTTGTGGCGGAGGAGGGGTGGAGGTGGAGGTGGAGATGGTGGTGGGGTTCACATATCATTGGCTTCCCATCTGCCACTGGGGCGGCCATGGCAGCAGCCAAGTCATGGCCACAGAGCCGCCCGCTCCTCCAGGAATTTGAGTGACGTGCCCCGTTGTGGAGCGGGGATGTCGGATGTGGCTCGGCTCGATGGTGTGCTGGGAGTTGATGTATTTGTGTGTGTGTGTGTGTGTGTGTGTGTGTGTGTGTGGGTCTGAGGGGGTAGCCCCCAGAGGATGTGCACAGGGAGTGCAAGGATGAGAGAGAGGGAGGGAGAGAAGGAGGGGGAGAGAGAGAGAGAGAGAGAGAGAGAGGGATAGAGAGAGAGAATGAATTGATCCAGACTGCGTTGCCTGGGAATAATGGTGTATGCGGGGCGAAGGTTTAAAGAAGAGAAGAGCAAATAACGGCCCCACGGGGAAAAACATTTCATGGCCTCTCTCTCTCTCTCTCTCTCTCTCCACCCCCGCCCTCTCGCTCCACCCCCCGCCCTCTCCTCCACCCCCCCGCCCTCTCCTCCACCCCCCCGCCCGGTCGGTGCTGTCCTAGCGCTGCCCCACCCTTGCCTTGTCTCGCTGACATATTGCCGGGTTTCCAGAGGCCAGCTCCCCCAGCCTTAAACTGCCTGTAAGTGTTGTAAATGTATGCATAAAAAATGGATGCTCGCCTGACAGATCTGATGCGCAGGCAACTGGAGATTTGAACAGGGAGTGGAGAGGGGAGCAGAGGAAGGGAGGGGAGGGGAGAGGAGAGGAGAGGAGAGGAAGAGAGGGATGGAGGAGGAGGAGGAGGAGAAGAAAGGATGTAACAGTGATGAAGGGAAGGGAAAAGCAGAGGAGGAGGAGGAAGGAGGAGAGGAGAGAAGCGGGGGCAGAGCAGAGGAGATGAGTGAAACAGATAAACGCCTGGAGGTAAAGAGGGAAGATGGCTCGGCTCCGACGAGGAACAGCGGCCTGGTTTAGGGCTCTAATGCTGCCGGTGGGGGAAATGAGAGCAGAATTAACTGACAGAAAGATTCTCTCTCTCCCTCTCTCTCTTTCTCTCTCTCTATCTGTCTGTCTATCTCTCTCTCTTTCTTTCTTTCTTTCTTCCTGTCTTTCTTTCTTTTTCTCTCATGCTCTTTCTTTATTACCCTCTCTCTCTCTCTCTCTGGCTTTCTCTCTCTCTTTCTTTCTTTTCACCTGCTTATAGCTCTGCTCCTGCTGAATTATTCAGTATGTCCTGCTTCTCTCTCCACCTACAGCAAACCTTCAGAGAGAGAGAGAGAGAGGAGAGAGAGAGTGAGAGGGAGGGAGGGAGGGAGGAAGGGAGAGAGAGAACTGGTGTAAAATTGTAATATAGGCAACAAACCAGAGAGGGAATTGTTGAGGGACCAAACAAGAAGAAGGCTATGCTAAAATGGAGAGTAAGAGAGAGAGAGAGACACAGACAGACAGACAGAGACTGACAGAGAGAGGGTTCAATGACTCTTTATAGCCCATGAAACAGCTCTGTGTTCTTTGTCTGTGGTTTGTGTGTGTGTGTGTGTGTGTTTGTTTATTTCTGAGAAGCATTGGGGAAGTAGCTGACAGAGAAGAAAGTGTCAGGTTGAAGTGATATGAGCAATGGTGTAGTGCCATGTAAGGTCCCCAGATCTGCTTCCCAGGTGCTCACCCTGGCCACTGACCACTGTGACCTGACCACTCCCCCCTCCCCTCCGCCCCAAACCTCATCTGTGCCATGAGTGAAGCATCCCCTTAGCGAGGAGTCCAGCCACTGTGTCAGCAAAGCTCATCTGGTTTATAGTACACAACAGTCTAGTGTTTCCATTACGGCCACCTCTCCCAGTGCCCGCTGGTCTTAAATCTTAACGGGAGCGGTGCAGGGGCTCTGGTGAAGGCGGGCTGTGCCGTGCGCTGCGTGAGCGGAGGGCTGCTGATCGAGGCCCCCATGAGCTCCGACTCCTCTCCGGTGACTCATTTGAGATGACACGTGCTGCCGTGTGACTCTGTTCTTCTGCTCATTCTCTCTTTCTCTCTCTCTTTCTCTTTATCTCTCTCTCTTTCTCTTTCTCATGATCTACCTCTCTTTTTCTGGTTCTCCTTTTGTCCTCTCCCTTTTTTCCATCTCTCATCACAACACAGCACTCCCCCCCCCCCCCCTTTCCTTCGTCCTCTTTTTTCATCTTCCTCTCTCTTTGTCTCTCTCTCTCTCGTTCTGTTTTTTTTTTCTCTCTCTGTCCCCCTCTCCCTCCCTGTGATGGTGTGAGTCGGGAGTGAATCCAGCGTGTCACCGCGCCTGCTGTGTTAACTGCCTGGGTGCTGCCGCCGCCGCAGCAGCCTGTGCTGCCCAGAGTGTATTGATTGTGGGAGTCGGTGAGGGGAGAGTAATGCCCTTCTTTCATAGGATTAAGGCCACTAATTGCTGTTGTGCAGACCAGACACACTTCCGCACGTCTCACCTTGCGTCACCCTGTCACCACCACCTCTCCTCTCCTCTCTTCTCCTCTCCTCCTCTCATCTCCTCCCCTCCCCTCCCATCTCTCTTTCACCTCCCTCACCATATCATCCATCTCTTCCCCCCCCTCTCTCCTCCATCATCCATCCCTCCTTCCTCCAAGGTGGTCTGTGAATGGATTTTCTGGTATTGAATGCTGACTCCATCTCCTGTGCGCTTTATTCTGCCCCGGCCCCTCACGGCGGTGTTTTAAGTAGAGCGGTCAACCCCCGTGACCTCTATTGATGGGAATGTCTTCACCTGTCCGCTGCGGCCGACACCTCCATCCCCGCTCACCTAACAGGGGGCGGTGTGTGTGTGTGTGTGTGTGTGTGTGTGTGTGTGTGTGTGTGTGTGTGTTGTGTGTGTTGTGTGTGTTGTGTGTGTTGTGTGTGTTGTGTGTGTTGTGTGTGTTGTGTGTGTGTGTGTGTGTGTGTGTTTCACATGCCCATCTAGAAAAGTGCCATGAAATCAGAGCCCAGAGAGAGAGGTCGATAATTAGCGCCTCCCTGGCCCTGTAGATCCATATGGCATAGAGTGCTGTCTTCATACCGCCTCCTCCAAAGGTATACATCAGGGAGATAGAGTGGGAATGAGGGAGAGAGAAAGTGTGTGTGTGGGAGAAAGAGAGAGAGAGAAAAACAGCCACAGGTTTCATCCGCCCTTGTAAATCTTTAATGACAAGCGTTTAGTCCCTCTCGCTGGAGCTCTGGTAATTACTGCATCCAACAGTCGAGCGAGAGCCACCTCTCCGCTCCTCCTCCACTCCCCGCCAACCTCCGGTCAACTTCTACTGTGTTATCGCGCTCCCTTAAAAGCTTTTTCCTTCCAAAATGTCAATACCTCTTTGGGGACGTAACACTTAATCGCCTCGGCAGAAGCTGGCAGGCTTTAAAAGCGGCGGAGGGGTCTTAACACAGCTTTCTGCTGTTTTCACCTGAGGAGAAGGGGTCACAGAGATCAACCCTGTTACATCTTGCACTCACACTCCCTTTCTCTCCCTCCCTTCCTCCCCTCGGTTTCCCCCTCTCTATCTCTCTATCTTTCTCTCTCTCCCCCTCTCTCTCTCTCCCTCCCTCCTTCTCCCTCAGTGTTCCACCCCCGAGGACCATTGTCCATTTACCTTTCCTTACTCAAAGATGGATGCAGGCCCAGAGCGCTCTTGTAGATGCAGCTGACATGCAGGCTTAGAGGGGGGGGGGCAGAGCCTGAGGGGGATGCTCTCCAGCCCTCTCCTCTCCGCAGCCTGACCAACACAACTGGTCTCCTTTACTTTGATAAGCAGCCAAAGCTGCTATCTGACCACGTAACGCTCGCCCGTCATCTCACCTCCAGCGATGCAGCAGATATGTGTGAGCATGTTCCTGCGTGTGTGTGTGTGTGTGTGAGTGTGTGTGTGTGTGTTTGTGTCAGCGAGAGAGAGAGAGAGGTAGAGAGAGACTGTGTGGGTAGAGAGTGTGTGTTGTGGACAACAGATCACACTAGTTGTATTTCCTCCATGGGTTTTGAGGTGAGTGAGCGCTGATAAGGTGTGAATGTAGCAGTGGAAGGAGCGGGGGCGGCCGTGACTTGCGGGTGAAGTTCTTTCCACAGGAAGTGTTCTGAAGGCTGAGGGGGGGAGGAGGTGTGTGTGTGTATGTGTATCTGTGTGTGTGTGTGTGTGTGTATGTGTGTTGGGGGGGGGGGGGGGGGGGTTACTTGGCATAGGTGCCATAAGAGGTGTTACCAACAGGTGTTCTGGTGCTCTCCCCCACCCCCAGGGGTGCAATGCAAGAGGTCAGACGCATTTTTAGCAGCGCCGAGAGGCGGTGGGAAAAACCTCAGAGTGTGAGAGAGGGTGCTGCACGTATCAGATGGCGTTGTCAGGGAGAGTGTGACAGGGGGCTCAGACACAGAGAGAGAGAGAGAGAGAGAGAGAGAGATGGATGGAGAGAAAGAGAGGTTGTAATACAGGCTTTAAAGACGGCCGTCTCGGCGCGGAGATGTGTCAGGGGCCTCTTAGCCCGCCGCTGCTGACTCAGTCAGGCATGGACTTGAGATGTGCGTTTACCGGCGGGCGAGCCGAGCTTAACGTTGTAAAGGACCCCCAGAACACGCTCCCAGCTCAGCGCAACGCCGCGCTCAGTGACAGCTGACGCAGAGGGAAGCAGGGGGAGGAGGAGGAGGAGGAGGAGGAGAAAAGGATGCTTGATTTTGAATATTTTAAGGTGTTGAAGGCACCGAGGCCTTTCTCACCTTGGCTTGCCTTTTAAACCTTGGAGTGAGCGTTTCTGCACACTCGCTTACTGTGTCAGACTTGTGCAAGTTAACATGCTTAAACAGGTACACACACACACACACACACACACACACACACACACACACACACACGGAGAGAGAGGCATACTCACACCTACATTTAGCATAAACTGATAAATACGTAAGAATGCTTGATTTATATGTATGAGTTTATATCTATGTGGTGGTGTGTGTGTGTGTGTGTGTGTGTGTGTTTGGGTGGCTGGCTGGCTGGCTGCCTGAGTGGGTTACGTGTGTGTGAATCCAGATAGGCTTATGTGACACACAGACCAGCCCCCAGCCTCCGTGCTATTAGCAGCGAGCAGAGCTGCTTGGAGGACTTTGACCTAGTTTGACCGTGTGTGTGTATGTGTATGTGTGTGTGTGTGACACCGTGTGTGTATGTGTGTGTGTGTGTGCGTGCTGCGGCAGTAATGCTGTTAGGAGCAGAAAGGGCACTGTGAAAGCAGGGGACAGAGCCTACGGGCACTCTCAGATTTCATTTAGGGAGAGACAACAGGATGTGCAAAGGTACAGTTAGGCATGGCGAGAGAGAAAGGGAGAAACAGAAAGCAAAGAGGAAGAGAGGGAGAGAGAGAGAAGGAGGAGGTGGAGAGAGAGAGAGAGAAAGAGAGAGCTAGAGGGGAAGAGAAAGAGAAGCAACGCAGTGAGCGCATCTGATTGGCTAATCGCGAGACCAGACTGTGACCCAGCCCTGCAGCTCTCTCTAAGGGAAGGAGGAGGGCCACTGGAGAGCATCTGTCTCTCTCTCTCCCTCTCTCTCTCTCTCTCTCTCTTTCTCTCTCTCTCTCCCTCCCTCTCTCTCTGTCCCTCTCTCCCTCTCACTCACCCATTCTGTCTCTCCAGTGACTCTTTAGTGTGTGCGTGTGTGTGTGTGCACGTGTGTGTGTGTAGATGTGTGCGCGCGCACGTCTGCTTGCTCTGTAGCATTGGGAGTCTCGCAGGACGTCTCCTCCCGATCACTGTCACTATCTAATGGCTGCCCAGGGCCATCCATCTGTGCCCTGTGTGTGTGTGTGTGTGTGTGTGTGTGTGTGTGTGTGTGTGTGTGTGTGTGTGTGTCTGTCTGTCTGTGTGTGCGTGTGAGCATGCTCGTTTCTGAGATGCCTGCTCACTACCACTGCACACACACACACACACACACACACACACACACACTGCTCATCCACACACACACACACACACACACACACACACACACACACGCACACACACTTAGCCTGGCATCTCTTGCTCCCTGTCTGTCTCTTTTTGTCTGTCTGAGGCTGTTGTGCCTTCAACCATCATTGGAACAAAAGGCACCAGCCCTCTTGCCTAAGCGCCTTGTCTGCCTTAGTGCTGCTGTTTCCTCCGTCCTGCCCAGGCAACACACACACACACACACACACACACACACACACACACACACACACACTCACATGCACACACTCAAGAGCCTGCAGCCTGCATCTACTGTACCTGCTGGGACTTGATTTCCCTGCTCTTCTCTAATTGTGTGTGTGTGCGTGTGCGTGTGTGTGCGCGTGTGTGTGTGTGTATGTGTGCGTGCGTTTATATTGGGCCCGTTAGGTTTTGAGTGACAGTGGCGGTGTGAGGTCTGAATGTAGGCCATCGTGCAGGCAGCTGTTGTTTTAGTGGGCTGGTTTATGGGCTCTGATATTGAGTGTGCCGCGATGAAACATGGCCTGTCCTCAACACGCCATCATCTCCCAGTCTCCGCACGTCTCTCGCCCGCACAGAGGGAGTGTGTGTGTGTGTGTGTGTGTGTGTGTGTGTGTGAGAGAGAGAGAGTGCGCGTGTGTGTGTGTGTGTGTCTGATTTTCACAGCCCACTTTGATCACCGTGGCAAGATGCAGAACTGCGGGAGTCATATGACAGCTCTATCAAGGCAGGGGCTGCTGATGGATATCAGAAGCTGTTTATTTTCCTGTTTTAAAGACTTGCGCTTGGCTCTGGAGGGTGTGTGGTTTTTTTCCTCTGTGTCTCTCTCGCTCTGCTAAGTGGGATGAATGTCTAACTGTTATTTTTTTTCTCTCTCTCTCTATCTCTTCTTTCTCTCTTTCTCACCCTCTCCCTCCTCCTCCTTCCTCTCCCTCATCTCTCCCTCCTCCTCCCCCTCCTCCTCCTCCTCCTCCTCCTCTCCCCTATCTCTCCCTCCATCTTGTCTTCCTGGTGTTTTTCCTCTGCAGCGGGCTCCTCCATCAGCAGTGAGTCGTCTCCAGTCTCGTCCCCAGCCACCAATCACAGCTCGCCGGTGAGCACGCCCAAGCGAGGCCCTATGGGGCCGGTCATCGTGCCGCCAGGAGGCCACAGCGTGCCCAACACCCCACCCGTCGTCACCATCGCCCCCACCAAGACGGTCAACGGCCTCTGGAGGAGCGATAGCCGACAGGTGAGAGCAGGACCTCATCTCCTTTGCTTGTGGTCAGGGCTAACGGCTATCTCTCTCTCTCTCTCTCTCTCTCTCTCTCTCTCTCTCT
>NC_085004.1:21920830-21993330 GCF_963854185.1 Sardina pilchardus | reverse complement strand
AGGAGCGCGAGCGCGAGGCCGAGCGGGAGAAAGAGCGGGAGCGCGAACGGGAGCGCGAGCGCGAGAAGGAGCTGGAGCGCGAACGGGAGCGCGA
Organism: Sardina pilchardus; assembly: GCF_963854185.1. Lineage (NCBI taxonomy): Eukaryota > Metazoa > Chordata > Actinopteri > Clupeiformes > Clupeidae > Sardina > Sardina pilchardus. The sequence continues at coordinate 21,993,236 of NC_085004.1, read as the reverse complement.
ACGCGAGAGGGAGCGCGAGAGGGAGAGAGAGCGGGAGCGGGAGAAGGAGAAGGAGAGGGAGCGAGAGAGGGAGCGCGAGAGGGAGAAGGAGAGGGTGGCGCGGGAGAGGGAGAAGGAGCTCCAGATGTCCAAGGCCATGGAGAGCCACTACCTCGCCGAGATGCACGGCCTCAGGGGACAGCCTGAGGAACGAGGCAAGCCTGGAGAGAGACTCACCCCCAACAGAGCCGGTACGCATACACACTCACACACACACACACTCACACAACAAACACTATTCACTCTCTCTCTAAAACACACTCTCTAGCAACACTCCCACACACCTTTTCCTTCTTAAAGTGTCACCGTTCCTCCCCATCACACTCTCTGTCTCTGTCTGTCTTCCCCGGAATCATGAGTCATTCAAAGAGTGAAAAACCAAAACAAATAGAAACACATTTCCAAGTGCCTGTGTTTAACTTCTGTCCACTTCAGTTCATTCCCAGTGGTCCTTCTTACAGATCTATTATAGCTAATCCTTAATGTACGAAGGCTAACGCAGACCTCTGACCACACTATTTCAAATATAATTTCACTCAACCGTTACAAATGACCACACTATTTCAAATGTAACCTCACTCAACCACTGAAATGTGCACAGTTTACTTCCGATTCGCCCCCTAACTTCCATGTCCTTGATCTTTCCCCCTCTCTGTCCAGCAGATAAAACCAAAGAGTCCCCACTGGCCACTCCTAAGCCCCTGCAGCCTGGACTGCACCCGTCCCTGGGACCGGCCCATCACGGCGTGCCCGGCCTGGTGCCGTCCCACGGCATCTTCCTGGGGCCTCCGGGGGCCCACGGGCCCGGCGTCCTCACGGCCGCCATGATGCTGCAGCAGCGCACCAACGAGGAGGAGCGCTGGCTGGCTCGCCAGAGGAAGCTAAGGCAAGAGAAAGAGGACAGACAGTACCAAGTGTCTGAGTTCCGCCAGCAGGTGCTGGACCAGCACCTGGACCTGGGGCGTGGTGGAGAGGGGGCAGATATGCGGATAGAGGGACACAGGTATTCACTTAGAGACACACACACACACACACACACACACACACATACGCACACATACGCACACACATATACGCACACACACTCACACACATTACACACTTTAAATATCACACATCATATTCATAGGTTTTGATCATTGAAAGTATGGCGTGATTGAAGTGTAGGACTCAGTTGTGAATCGAAACTCAGGACTTTAACTCAAATGGGTGGACAGCCTTAAATGTGGATCAGGATTCGGAGGGGGGGGGGGGGTGTTTTTTCTTGCTTTTCTGTGGCACTCTTGATCTCGTTAGCTTGTATCGTGGCTTCGACTGGGATTGAAAGACAGCACGCTGCGCGGCGCGTTGTTGTTGCCGAGCGTAAAGTCTTTGACCCGCAGTGGCAGTTTTCAAAAGTTTTCCACAGGAGACTGTTTTCCTCGCATCCTCCGCTCAAAAGAAATAATAAAACAAAAATAAAAAACGCAACTGTCAAGCGGCGAAGTGGAGGAGCCAACAGCGCGCTCCTTTCTCTCCTCCTTTTGTTCCCCAGCGTCTCTGATCCCGAGCGGCGCCGTGGGAGTTTTTTAGCTCCGAGGAAGTAGTTTTATCCCTCGACGGGTGCACCGGGGGGACCGTGTTATCACGCCGCTCCCGCGTCACCGGTGACAGTTCGAGCTTGAACGCACACGCGCGCGCACGGCACGCGTTCGTTCTCCACGCGTTCGTTCGCCACGTCTACCCCTTCTCGATGGTGGCGTCTCTTTGATGTGCCTCCAGACAGAGAAAGAGGAGGAGAGGGGAGAAGAAGAGAGGAGAGGAAGAGGAAGACGGGTGTCTAAGAGCGAGCCGTTTCATCTCTTTGTTTTGGCGACGTCCTCCGAAAAGTGACAGCTCCTGCCAGCGTGTGATGTGGACAGCGGCGGGCGCTCAAAGCCGAGCCGGCGGGCGATGGGAGTTGGAAGTTGTCACGGCGTTCTTGTTCGACGCTGGCAGCCATATATGTTTTATTTCATATATTCCGGCGGGAGTGGCGGTTGCGTAATTGAAAAGACAAAAGTGTGTGAGAGCCATTATAGCCTGGACGGCACAACTGAGCCGGCCCCGGCTGAGGCTGTATCAGAGCAGCACAGTTGCTATGATGTACTGTGTTTTATTTCTCTCCAGTTCCCCCCTACACACACACACACACACACACATATATACACACACACTCACACACACACCTACCTACCTACCTTCAGTAATCCCCTCCCAGACCCACTGCGCTCAAAGCTGGGCATTTTTCCTCCATCTCTCCCCCTGTGTAACAGGAGCCGTTTGGCCCTGGCTTTGCTCCTGCATTAGGGGGTCAGCAACTAATGAAGGGCTTTAGCACCGGCTGTGTTTGCGTGGGGGAGCTCGACTGATAATTACAGAGAGAACACACACAAACACACACACTCAGAGAGAACACACACAATCACACACACATACACACACAAAACACACACACACTCACACACACCTAACCCCCATCCCCCCGCTGCCCCCCGCTGAACCCCACCACTCCAATAGGCGGCCCAGGGAGCGCGCTCAGATGAGATTATCTGATCGGAGGGAGAGAGAGGCAGAGTGGGATTGGAGCCTAATGAGTCAGCTTTGTGGAATTAGAGGCAGGAAGGCAAGAGGCGGGGCCATCAAGGTGAAGGAGGAGAGGGGGAACTGAACAAGAGAGAGAGAGAGAGAGAGAGAGAGAGAGAGAGAGAGGTTATTCTGCACTCTCCACTCTCCACTTATCTCTCCATCTCAGTGTGTGTCGTGTCACAGTCTGTGTGTGTGCTGGGATCTGTGTGGGTTTGTGTTGAAGGTGATGGTGAGGAGGGGAGGGGAGGGGGGGGATGGGGGGCTGTGCAGTCAGATGGCGGCAGCAGCAGCAGCAGCAGCTCGGTGGAGATTCTCTGCTGAAGTCGAGCTCAGTGTGATTTAAACAGCACAAATCCCCTACGCTACTCAAGGGCTTTCTGACTGCACTCTGATAAAGCCTGCCCTACAGCATGTGTGTAGTAGAGGTGTGTGTAGTAGTGGTGTGTGTGTGTATGTATGTGTGTGATTGTGTGTGGAGAACAGTCATCTAATGAATTCTTTCTCTCTCCCTCTCTCTGCCTTTCTCTCTATAGAACTGTGTCAAACCACCATGAGTCTTCTGGTCGTGACGTCCGGGACCTGCACCATCACCTGGGCGCCCCTCCGCCCCTCATCTCCCCGAAGCCCCAGCCTCGGGAGCACGGTCCCCCGCACCACCCGCCTCCCCCCACCACCCTCTGGAACCCCGCCGCCCTCATCGAGAGCCCCTCGTCCGACTCGCGGCGCACCAGCGTCCACTCCCACGACCCCCCCGAGCTCAGCCGGCCCCACTTCGACATCAGCCGGCTGGCCTCGTCCGCCCACCACCACCCGCCGGGCTCCAGCAACGGCGCCCCCAGCAAGGCCGAGCGGCTGGAGGGAGACGGCGGTCACCGGGGCGGACGGAAGGCGGACTGCCTGGACAGGTACCCCCACATGCGGGGCCCGATCACGGCCGGCGGCGGCGGCGGCGCCGGTGGGGCCGTCTGCTTCCCGGAGCCGGGCGCCTACCTGGCCGAGCTGGAGAAGTCCACGCAGAGCTTCCTGAGCCAGCAGAGGGCGGCGGTGAGCCTCACCAGCCAGTACGGGGACCTCAGCGCCTCGCTCAAGGCCGCCGCCGCCATCGCCGCCTCCGGGGGGCCCTACAAGGGGCTCCTGCAGGGGCCCCCTCCCCCGCGGCTGGGCCCCGAGCCGGCGCTGGTGTACGACGAGATCCTGCAGCAGCACCGCCGGCCGGTCAGCAAACTGGACATGGAGGAGAAGAGGAGGAGAGAGGCCCGGGAGAAAGGTGAGAGACGACACACAGACACACAGACACACAGACACACAGACATACAGACATACAGACACACAGACACACAGACACACAGACACACAGACACACAGACACACAGACACACAGACACACAGACACACAGACACACAGACACACAGACACACAGACACACAGACACACAGACACACACTTCTTTATTAGGAGTTTGCTTGACACTTAGAAAAGTGTATGTCTGACTCTGATCCGAGCTTGTTCCCTAATGGGTGCTGTGCTGTGCTGTGCAGGTTACTACTATGAGCTGGACGACTCGTATGACGAGAGCGATGAGGAGGAGGTGCGGGCTCACCTGAGGAGGGTGGCAGAGCAGCCGCCCCTTAAACTGGACGAGTCCACAGAGGTACGCTCTTCTCCCAGTCCCAACCAATCACCTCTGTTAAGTGTGTGTGTGTGTGTGTTTGAGTGACAAAAAGAGGGAGAAAGAAAGAAAGAGAAAGAGACAAAAACAGTTCATGTGTCCTCTGCCCTCCATCCTTCTATATAGATATCTGTTCATATATATTCAGTGTGTTCTGTTCTGTCGTCCACCCTACAGAAAGTGGACTTCCTGCGCGTGTTCGGCCTGACCACGCTGTCGCGGCGCGACGAGCTTGTGCAGCAGAAGCGGCGGAAGCGAAGGCGGATGCTCCGCGAGCGCAGCCCGTCGCCGCCGGCCGTCCAGAGCAAGCGCGCCGCCAACTCCTCGTCCTCCTCCTCCGGAGGTAGCCCCGCCGCGTCGTCCGCCGCCGCCACAGCCCAGCTCAGCACGCGCTTCACCCCCGAGGAGATGGACAGCACGCCGCAGCTGGAGGACAAGATCCGCTTCCTCACCATGTTCAGCCTGTCCCACGTCAGCCAGGAGCAGAGGAGAGGTGAGGGCGCACGCCTGGGATGCATCCACCTGCCACAGAGCCATAGTGCAACCAACAAACAAACAAACAAACAACATCAGCAATTGATAAAAAAAACAAAAAAACATCAGCAACAACAAACAACAACAACTTGCATTTATACATTAAGACACCCAAAGCACTGATCGTGGTGGTCTTTAGGGTTAGTGTGGTCAAACCCAAGTGTCTGACTGTTGGTGCAGAGCCAACTGCCTTTGACCCTTTTCTGTGGTGGTAGCTTGGTGATGGTGGTGGGGTGAGGGTACCAACCATGGCAATTTAAATGCTGCATTATCTTGTAAATGTGTTTTAACGCCAAACACTCTCAAAGATTATATGCAGCTTGTTAGCGTTTGGCACCACCACAGCATACATGTGGCTTTGAGACTGGATTCTCTATGGATATCCTTTTGATTCGCCTTATATCGGTGTCACCAACACATGTAGAACATTCTGGAGACAGGGCATGCTACCAACATCAGCACTAAATGTATGCAAATTGTACATTTGCCCTGTCTGGTTTGTAAGTTTTGGTCAAACATTGCACGCACGCATGTACAGACACTCACACACACAGACAAACACACACACACACACACACACACACACACACACACACACACACACACACACACACACACACACTTTGCCTGCTCCTGAGGAGTACGAGTGTGAGTGGGAGCTGGCGGCTTATCCTCTGTTAAACCCAACCGGATTTACCGGATGTTTGCTGCAGATGGCTGTGTGTTCGCCTCCCACACTCACAGGAGGGGGGCCCTCACTTGCGTGTGTGTGTGTGTGTGTGTGTGTGTGTGTGTGTGTGTGTGTTTGTATGTGTATGTGTATATGTGTGTGTGTGTGTGTGTGTGTGTGTGTGTGTGTGTGTGTGTGTGTGTGTGTGTGTGTGTGTGTGTGTGTGTGTACACTAGGTACATCATGTTGTCAGAGATGCGTTTTCCCATTCTTCATCTCTCCTGACACGCTCCATACACACTCCCACACACTCCTTGTGTAAGAGCCAGAATACTCTACTCAGAATACGACACCACCAGCTCAGTGTTGTAGGGAAAGAAAGAGAGAGAGAGCGAGATAAAGAGAGAGAGAGGGTAGAAAAGAGAAAGAGAGAGAGAGAGAGAGAGAGTGAAAAAAAGCAGCCCCATGCCCTTGCTCAACCGCCTCTTTAATGCCGTCTTGGGCATCCTCTCTTAACGCTGCAGATAATGAGCGAGTGGTGGAGCTCCTGCAAGCTATCAAACAGAAGAGCGTGACCCTGGATACGCTGAGACACAACTCCCATCCACTGTGCAAGAGCCCCTCTGCCTATCACTCTGGTGAGCGCACACACACACACGCACACAAACACACACACACACACACACACACACACACACACACATGTGTGTGTGTGTGCGCACGCACGCAGTGTAACTGTCTCATAAACAAGGCGTAATATTGCTTGTGTTAGTTCTCACACGTACATTCACACATTCACCCGTGCTCACACCCGCCGAGCGCCGCTACTTCTTTCGGGAACACTGGCGTATTCTTCTCAGTTTCTTAGCGCGGCGCTTTGGCGTGTAATCACAAATAAGCTCACACACACACACACACCCCGTGGCTGCCAGCAGTCTGATAGAGCGCTGCGTTTTCAGCCATGACAGCTCCAGATGTTCACGGCCTCCCCCACCACTCCCTCTCCCTCTCCTCTCCTCTCCTCTCCTCTCCTCCCCTCCTCGCTCCTCGTCTATCTTCTCCTCTCCCCTCTCTTACCCATGTCCCTCTCTCCTCTCTCTTCCCCCTCGTCTTCTCTCCCCTCTCCCCTCCTCTCCTCTCTGAGAGGATTCCAAACCCCCCCCCCCCCCCCCCCCTCCTCTCTCTTAAAATCCCTCAACATGGCAGGATGGCTTGCACTAAGGCCATCAAGGCCATCCACGACTCCCAAATGAAAGTCCTCCAAATAGATTCTTGCGCAGTCCCACATTTCATTTCTTCATATTTCATTTGTGAATATATTCATAGACGTGGTAGTGGTGGTGGTGGTGGTGGTGGTGGTAAAGTTGTTGCTTGTTGTCTGTAGGGAACATATGTCTCATTATCCTTGCTCCTTACCTAGTGGTGCATACAGCACATCCCTGATGCATATGGCTTCAGTGCAAATTAGCTGTGATTTATGGATGGTGTGGCTTACACACACTGTTTCATATTTAGTTCAAGTGAATGGTAGGTAGTGCATTGCTAAACTTGATCTCAGCTGTGCATGATAGCAATACAGTTACGGTTTTACTCGTTTATTTGTGATATGTTAATTTGTATCTCTGACTTTAGCAGAAGTGTTCTCTGCAGTGTGCGTGTGTGTGTGTGTGTGTGTGAGAGAGAGTTTGTGTGTGTGTGTGTGTGTGTGTGCTAGTGGATTTCGACGTTAACGTCTCCGTTTCTGTGTGTCCCCTGACAGACTCCGCCTCCAGCCAGCCAGCAGCCGAGTCCGAGGACGCTCACGGCGCCCGGCCGCCCAGCCCCTCCCACGCTCCTGGGGGCCACGCCCTGCCATGTGACCCCAGCACTGCCCTGGAGCAGCACAAGCACTCGGCAGACCCCCTGAGACCAAAGGACCCCAGCCTGTCCGCCGCGCTGCCCGACAAGGCCAGGGGCGGCGAGGGTCCCTCCGCCAAGAAGTCCTCCAGCCTGCTGAACAGCATGCGGCCGCCGCCGCACCCAAAGGACGGCCCCCCGGCCAGCCTTAACGGCAGGGTCAAGCCCTGGGAGAGCTTCACGGCAGAGGAGTTCGCCCAGCAGTTCCACGAGTCTGTGTTACAGTCTACCCAGAAGGCCCTGCAGAAGCACAAAGGTGGGTCATTTGGTCTTCATGGTATAATGTTCTGTTCAGTACTGCCACTCTACTACGGAACTACATGGAAACAAAATCCTGTTTGGTAGTTGTCTTTCATAGTCAGTCTCCTAGTGCTGCGCTCTTATAAATCCTCTCTGTTGTTGGGACGGGATTTCGGTTTGTAGAGCATGACCATACGGAATCCGAAATAGAAACTGATAAAAATGTCCATTGTCCAAACATGTCAAATGACTATGCTGTACATGCAACATACTCACCAAACTGTTATCCATTCTTGTTCCACCAGGGGGCGCCTCTGTGATCTCTGAGCCCAACCACGCCCTGGACTCCTCAGTGCACTACAACATTCCAGAGCTCCAGAGCGCTCCAGGCCGCTCCGCCTCTTCCTCCTCCTCCTCTTCCTCCCACCACCACCCCGTCCACCCCCACCCCCACGCCCACGCTCACCCACACCCACACATGCACCCGCACCCGCACCAACACTCGCACCCTCAGCCCAACGGGCCGCACTGCCCCCTCCCGCCGCGCCCCGAGCTCGCCGGACCCCGCAACGAGCTCTCGGCCGACGAGGACTCCGACGACGAAGAGTACGAGGATGAGGACGAGGCTCCCACGCCCCGGTGGCAAGGAATAGAGGCCATCTTTGAAGCCTATCAGGAATACATTGAAGGTATGAAGTCCAACCCGTAGAAAGCCAACTTTGCTCTCTTGAATGTTTGTGCTCTTGACTCTGAACAATAGAGGGCACCGCACAATGCACAACCCCGTAATTACAGAGCTCTTGATGTTGTGCACAAATGCACTCATTTAGAGGGCTTTTGTCTGCAGTCAGGTCTGCATTTTCCTGTAATAATGAATTTGACATTCATTCTGTCTCTAAAAGAGGTCTTTGTACACAACTGCAGTGTTTCTGTTTATGCCTACACAGTAATTATAGTTTGATGCGCACACACACACACACATACACACACACACACACACACACACACACACACACACACACACACACACACACACACACACACACACACACACACACACACACACAGGCACGCACGCACACACAGAGTGTCCTCCCTTGTGGAGAGCGGTGTGTGTGCGCCGTGTGGTTCTAATGAGACAGTGTGTGCTGGCTGGCCCTCCGTTGCCTCGCTGCTGATTAGCTTGTGTGGGAGTCTGGGAGTATCAGTGCCCATGCAAATGAGTGCCCAGGTCGTTCCCTCGGGCTAACTCTCTCTCTCTCTCTCTCTCCCTCCTCTCCCCCTCCCTCCTCTCTCTCTCCTCCCTCCCTCCCTCCTCTCTGCCTCTCTCCATCTGTCTATCCCTCCCTCCCTCCCTCTTTCTCTCACTCTCTCTTCCTCCCTCTCTCTCTCTCTCTCTCTCTCTCTCTCTCTCTCTCTCTCTCTCTCTCTCTCTCTCTCTCTCTCTCTCTCTCCATCTATCCTTCTCTCCCTCCCTTTCTCTCTCCTCTACCTCCCCCCCTCCCCTGTCCCTTGCTTCTCCTTTCTTGTTGTTTCCACAGAGCAAGGCATTGAAAGGCAGGTCCTGCAGAGCCAGTGTAGGCGGCTGGAGGCCCATCATTATAACCTCAGTCTGACGGCGGAGCAACTCTCCCACACCATGGGGGTAGGTCCTCTCTCTCTCACACACACACACACACACACACACACACACACACACACACACACACATGCTCACTTGGTCTACCCTCCCTTCACCTCTCACACACATAAATATACATACACACTATGCATACTCACCCTCTTGCTTAAACACACTACACTTAGACGCACACAAACACACACACGCACACGCACACACACACGCACACACGCGCACACACACACACACACACACACACCCTTCACCTCGGTCATTGTAACTGGCACGCCATCTGTTTCTCGATCCTTTGTCATCTCCCGTTACATTGGTGAGCAACGCCCAGATTACACCATCAAGCTTTTGCAATAATGAGCTGATGTGTTGACATCCCCGGATAGATTACTTATGCATCCCCGGAGACTGTGTTTGTTTGTGCACACACTCTGTCACTGACCTTTGGATAAGTGCCTTTATTGGACTTTAACGGATGGTAGTCGTTGACATTTTACGAGATTAGTTATGTAATCGTCTCTCACCATCACTTTTGTCTCTTCGTCTCTTTCTCTTCATCAACCTCTCTCTCTTCCTTTCTCCCTCTCTCCCTCTCTCCTCTCTCTCTCTCTCTCTCTTTGGCTCTCTCAGGATCTGATGGCCCAGAAGCAGAAGCTGGCGGGCGAGAGAGAGAAGCTGCAGGCCGAGCTGGAGCACTTCAGGAAGTGCCTGTCCCTGCCACAGACCCACTGGTCCAGGGCTCACTTCAAGGGCTACCCCCCCAGGTGACACGGCCCCCCGGCCCCCGCATACCCACCGCACCCCCCCCTCCTACCGCCCCAACGCCACACTCCTGCCCTAAGCCCACTGACTTCGACCAACACATGGCCCCCCCAGGATGGAGATGGAGAGAAGTAGAGAGAGAAAGGCGGACCAAGGGGAGATGGTGCAGATTGGCCACACAGGAAAGGACTGAAGCTGGAGGAAGAGAGAGAGAGAGAGAGAGAGAGAGAGAGAGAGAGAGAGAGAGAGAGAGATGGCTATCCTATGTTTGTGCATGGGGAAAAAATGCCACTGACCAGCACCTAGGGGGTCATGGTGAGCACGTATGTAAAGTGATCAAAACCATTGAGTGATCTGGCCACTTAAAAACACACACACACACACACACACTCTCTCTCACACACAGACACACTCATGTATGCTCTGGGGTGGTGGCTCTATGTGATGACGCTGTTTATACCTCTGCTCCAGCTATGGCACCTACCCTTAGGGTTTCCCCCCTTTGGACCTAAAACTGAGTACTATGGGAGAAACTGATCCAAAATGGAGGTCCCATTCCCATGCCCAGTGTCAGCCCCAGTCAATGCTACCCTATGTAACACCAGGCCCGTCTCTGCCGCCCCCTGTTGGTCTAAACAAGCTTTCAACTGGAAATGCACTTAACTTGTATGAAAAATCCTGAAGAACTACGAACTACCTGGAGGTACTGTGTAACAACAAAGGAACTCTTTTCAAATTAGGGAAAGAACTTACCGGAAAAAAAAGAAAGAAATGCACACTTTTTGGAAAGAATAAAGGAAATGTTTTATTTCAAAGTACAAAAATTGAGAATAAAATTTTAAAAAGGTGCTTCGGCCTTGTATTGTAAATAATATTAAAAACAAAAAAAAGAATTTTGTATGTTTTTATTACTTTACTCATTGTTGTTTGAGGAAAAAAAGAAAAGCCTGCCATTTTTATATGTTATAGCTTTTTGTTTTTCATTTTGGGCAAAGAGAAACCCCTTGCTTTTAGTGTGTACTGCTGCTGGTCGGGATAAAAGCATTTTGCGGCGGATCTCGGGGGGGCAAAAGGAAAACAAAATCAAAGAGAGGACGCGATGAGTGGACACCTCATCCCTTCTTGTCCCTGCCTGTACTGCAGAACCCTCTAGCCCCACTGACCGCTCCAACTTCCACTCTGCCCAGAACTGGGACTCTGGACCGTTCTATACGTAGCTTCCTGTCCACTCTCTTTCACACACGATTGGATGAATCCCTCCTCCACCATCCCCATCAGGCTCCGCCCAGTGGGTTGGCGAAGCCTGGTCACCCACTGCCACGCATCCTTGCCCGGAGACTTCTGGAACAACCCCTGTGTTGTTGTCATGGGACTTTTGATTTTTTTTTCCTTTTGAGTTGTTCTTTCGCCTTTTCACCAGGGTGCAGCATGTCTCCCCCCCCCCACATGCACTGTTCATGGTGACCTCCATTCTCCATTTTGTTTCATTATGTTTTAAAAGTGTGTGTGTGTGTGTGTGTGTGTGTGCAGAGGCACCTGGTTTGAGACCGGGTGGAGAGATGTGTCTGTACACTCAAAAGTGCATTGTTGTTTTCTTTGGGATTTCTGTTATGTTGAGGAGGATGACCCCTGTCAAATGGTAGCCTGGTGGCACTTGAACAAGGAGCTTGATAAACTGATGTCCTGGCCTGAAATGTACTAAGATCCAAAGTATGTCCTTTTTTTATTTGTTGAGTGATACACAAATAAGCACTGTAATTTGTTTTTTGTTTTTTTTGTTCCTTTGACCTTTGTTAAGTACCACTTGTCACCATGCCCATGTTTGCCATAAATGGAAAGTTGTGCCAAATGCCCCACAAACATGCAGGACCATATTTCTGTGAGCATTCATATCAAACTGGAGTGGATCATGTCCTTGTTTATATGAACAAAACGATGCCCATAAAATATATTGGGTGTTGTATGCATTGCCAGACATCCTTTTAAATTTAATGCTAAATTGTAACTGAACAGAATGGCTTTTCCAGTTATAGTGATGCCTATGGCTTCATTAAGCTTTTGATGGAGAATTGCCATTTAAAATGCCATTTAGTCTTGAACAAAACATAATCTTCCATGCGGAAACTAATTCATTAAAAAAAAAAAAAGTAGATGATAGTGTCAAAATTTGTCATTGACACAAAATGTAAGATTGCCATTTGGTTGATGTACCATATCGATTTGAGGGCTCCTTCTTTGCCAAGCTTCTCATGTTGATTTTGTATGGATTCATCTCTGTAAGACCATGCATTCATAGAAGCTAAATTGTTATCCCTGCCCTTTTATGCCTGAGGAAGACAGAATAAACACAAAGGCCTTAACGCAGTGCCAGGAACTTAAATACAACAATAATCTCTTTTAGGGGAAAAGAATATTATTTTGTATGTTTTGGGGAAACACATCATATTGTTTTTTGTACTATTTTTCTTCATGTTTTTTTTTTATTTTATTTTATTATTATTATTTTTTTTTTTGGTGAAAGATGCCCACCACCACAATCACAGAATAAACCATATGTATGCATGCAGGCCTGCAGCCTGGGCTTACCACCCCTGCTTGATAGACAAAGACTCCTAGCCAGTACCACCCAAACCGCCATGCCGAAAAAAAAAAAAAAGTTTGGTAATATTCACATAGGTAGCCAAGCACTCTGCCTCCATCTTTGTGTGCGGTCGTACCCACTTTGAACTCTCTGTGAGCAGGTCATTATGTCCGCTGGTTGGCATGTCCCTCTGCCTACAGAAGCCGTTGACTGTAGCACCTTGTCTCTGTTTCCTTGTGCTGTTTCTCCCCCTTTACCTTATTCATATTTTCATACCAAACTCCCCCCCCCCCCCCCCCCTCCTCGAGACGGCTTAGAAGCAAGAGGACAGTGCTTGTCTCGTGTCCTGTCCAGCTCCTCTTCCCCTTTATCGCCCACCCTCATCCCCCCCCAGCTGACCTCCAGCTAACGGAGTAACGGAGGGCCGAGCTGTAAGCAGGTGAAGCAGACAGGACCGCGCCCCCCCTTCCCTCCCAAAAGCCCTCCCACTCTCTTCCCACGTCAGTCAGTCAGTCATCATGATTCCCCGAGGTACAGAGGAGTGCCAGGTTTGGAAGTGGTACCATGTTTACAGACCCCCAAGGCTGGCCCTAGCATCGACTGTCCTACCATAGCCCATGTTGTCCAGGTGGAGGGCAGGGTGTCCCCCTCCCCTCCCCCATCACACACGCACATGCCCAACGGAGGAGGTCTAGATGCTGTGAAATCATGATTTTTTTTTTTTTTTTTTTTTTTTTTTAATGTACTTGTTTGAATTCATTGTAATGTAATATATTATTTGTTGAATGTAGTAATTAGGTATTTATGAATATATTGCTGTAATTTCAGACAAAAAAATAAAATATTTGAAAATGTATCGATGTGTTCGGTTTCACACCAATAACCTTTCTGCATACTTAGTGGTAAACATAGAGGTAAACATAAGGTAAATAGTGTGGTTTAGACAGATAGATCCTTTCTCACTAAATCTATAGCTCACTAAAAGAAAAACAGCGATACAATGCATCCATAAATAATATACTAATGTCAAACATTTTCTCTGCTAATAATCTGAGCTTCTTGCTTGGTATTAGTAATGAATTTTGTTTATGCAAGTTAAAATGATTACATAATTGCCATTCAGGGCACCAGATTTACACATAAAGTATTTATGGCAATGGGTATGGTTGCTCTTTTTCATTTGTTTTTGCGGATGTTGATATTAACTCAAAGCATTCGTGCTGGAGAAAAGCGAGCCAATATGCAAAAACACTTACTGTAGCATACATGATACATGCCTTAACAATTTATTTTCTAACAGTTCCCAACAAAAGCGTCTCAGTTGCCAGTCATAAGCGGTCGTGGTTTTGTGGACACAATGTGTTCCTTAAACTGCAAAAAATGTGTACAATATTTGCAATTCATAAGTATGACTAGGTATATTTACAATGTATGTAGAAGTATAACAAGGTTACATGTTACAATGATTCCTGTCAAATACTCTTAATTCTGCATTACCTTCTTGTAGAATTGTATAAAGAGCATCTCTAATGTTTAATGTGGTCCTGGTCTGGCTATAACACAACATTGTGTTAGTGTTTTTGGAGGGGAAACTGGCCAGGTATCTCTTCATTCAGTGCTTCAGAGTGAGGGTTGGGCGCGAAGGCTCCTATAAACAAAGAGACCGCAAAGAGTCTCCATACAAACCGGAAATGACATCCGCATGCCTTAAGTGCAGCGTTCATACGCCGAGCTGCACTACCTCTGGCCGTGTCCTAGTTCTATGCGGCCGTCTCAGAAGGCGTGTAGCCGGACAGTAAAGGGAGTAGTCTAGATTGAGCACATGTCCTTCTGAAGCATGTGAGCGAGTGAGCGTGGCGCACTCCTGGGTCCCTCTAGTAGTCCATGGTCTTCTCTGCGGACGTCCCTGGCTGGACATTGGAGCGCAGCTTGTACATGCAGTCGAGGGAGTCCACCAGAAAGGAGCGGGTGGTGTTGATCTCCATCAGGGTCAGGTTATCCAGCTGTGAGGAGGGGAGGGGAGGGGAGGGGAAGACGCAAAGCATGAAGATCTGCACATCCTGCACTGGTGATATTAACTAGCCGTTCTTGTCATGCTGTTACAAACATGTTAGTTAGTTAGTTTATTTCTTACAGGGACCATATACAGATAATATTAATCACTTAAAAGAGAAAAGATACACTGTACCAGATTTAGCTACAAGCTATTTTCCATCTGCAGTCCCAACATAACCAGTAAAATATTTATTTATCACACAAAAAGTACAAAGCAATGATGATCAAGGAGTAAATAAACAAAACAAAAACTCTGCCTTGAGAGGACATGAAAGAGTCAATCAGTGTAAAGACTTGAAGGACCACTGGCTTGACTGCTGTTGACCCTTAAGCAAGTTCAAATGTCTTTATTCTTGTTGGAGGGTAAAACATTCAAATAAATGCGAAAACAATGGACCTGTTAGGGATTGCTTCAAAAAAGCTAATAATTTGACAGCAGTAAAAAAGGACTCATTGTGAACCTTTTCTAAATGAATTGACGAGCAACTGAGGAGGTACATTTGTCTCTTTTGTTGCATTTTGTTTTAGATCAGTGCAGAATTTCAGAGAATTACAACAATGTAGCTGGAACCTAAATGTACGTCTGCATCAGACATTCAAACTCCTGGGCGGAGACTGTTATAGAACAATTGGAAGTTTATAATGGAATTGCTGGAATGGAACTGCAATACTTCTACAAACTAAAAGATTTGTTCTGTATTTTAAGCTATACTCAGGAAAATATGATCTTTTCATACATAGTAACCTAGCAAATGTAGAAGTATATCTATCAGTACGGGGGAAACTGATGGAAAAGACTTTGATATTGTTGGTGAAGTGACTCCTTGTAATATAGGAGAACTAGTAAAGAGTTACGACAGATGGTAAAATTCCCCATTCAGTGACTGAGGACAGGCTCCTGAGCTAAGAGAAATTGTTTACGTGATCAATACCATTGATCAAATCTGTGTCTTGAAACTGACAATCTGGTTGCTTGAAGGCTCTTTTGCGTAAGGTGTCCTTTGACTTCATATGAAGTGATGCTGCCTGATTAATTCTTGTCTCAGGCTGCTGAGATGCAAGTTATCGGTGACTATTGGAATCTTGAAATGCTCAGGACCATAGCTTTGTTGATGCTGTATACTGGTGCTCAGGATTATTATTTTATACTGATTGCAAGATTAATATATTATACTGAGATGCAATACTGACAAGAAAGTAGGGGGCGATCACGGCAAAAAAAGGTGACCGCAAGATATTATCGACATCAATGCTGGGTGCAATTTCCACATCTGATATTACTATAGTCTCCCTCTAGTGAAAACCTCCAGTAGGGTGCGTAATGCTGCAGCAAGTCTGTACACAGGACACAGCAGGTCGCACGCCCTCTGCCCTGTCTCACTAGTATAGGGGACAAACGTTCTGATAACGGGGTACCGAGGCTACTTCAGAACAGTTATACCGAGCACTGTTCCCCTTCTCATCTTGGTTTTACATCTTTCGCACTTAAGTATTGAGCTGTATAAGACAAGCCATCCATACCTTAGCATGGGCTTCCTGTTGGCTGATGAAGCTGTCAATGGACAGGCGAAGCTTGGCTATGCGTGTGTCCCAGATGTCCTTGACCAATGTGCGGATCTCATCTGCTTTAGGGATGTTGTCAGCAGCACTGCACAGCATCAAACATCACAATCATTAACAAGGCATCACATTAGCACACACTAACCACATCCACTTAATAATATGATTACTTTACTATTCCAAGGGCAGATTTCAACTTGGATGATGCAAAATGCTATATTGTTCTATTTCATTTAAAGTTGCATTGAATAGTCGAGATGTCAGTCCAGACAGCAGAGGATACAAGTGGTATAAATTAGACTACCGTAACGATAAGATAATAGATTGTTCTGATACCCACTGATTCAGAAGAAGTTTTGTGAGTTCCATGTAGTAGGGATTTGGTATAGGAGTAAAAGTGTCCTCTTTCCTCTCTTGGTCACGTATTTCCTCGAGTTTCTCTAAAAGAGAGCAAATAGTCACTTTGCAATCTGACTTTTTTTTTTTGTTCCCCAATTGTACACAGACGTGGATAACTATGGGGCCCCAGAAGGACCATGATGGGAATTATTTTCTAGATGTAGAAATGTATTGTTTGAGTTCCTTTTACATTCCCTTCCAAATTGCCAGACACAATGCTTCTGCATTCCCTCCTGTCCTAATGCGACTTGTGTTCCCTTGCAATACGTTTGTCCTTTTATGAGGGAATGCAAAACTATTGAAAGGGAACACAAAACTAAAATAAATTCTTACCTCAGGAAGAATAAATTCCCATTGTGTCTCTTTCGGGACTCCGTAGATTACTATATAACCAAAAGTATTGGGTCACCTGCCTTGACCCATATGAACTTCAGTCACATCCTATTCTTAATCCATAGGGTTTAATATGATGTGTTAATATGATATGTTGTCAGCCCACTCTTTGTAGCTATAACAGCTTCAACTCTTCTGGGAAGGCTTTCCACAAGGTTTAGGAGTGTGTTCATGGGTATTTTTTAACCATTCTTCCAGAAGCGCATTTGTGAGGTCACACACTGATGTTGGGCGAGGGGACTGGTTCTCAGTCTGCGCTCTAATTCATCTCAAAGGTGGTCTGTTGGGTTGAGGTCAGGACTCTGTGCAGGCCAGTCAAGTTCATCCACACCAAACTCTGTCATCCATGTCTTTATGGACCTTGCTTTGTGCACTGGTGCACAGTCATGTTGGAACAGGAAGGAGCTCAACCCAATAGAACACCTTTGGGATGAATTAAAGTGGAAACTGAGAGCCAGTCTACTCGTCCAACATCAGTGTGTGACTTCACAAATGCGCCCCTGAAAGAATGGTCAAAAATGCCCATAAACACACTCCTAAACCTTGCGGAAAGCCTTCCCAGAAGAGTTGAAGCTGTTATAGCTGCAAAGGGTGGACCAATGTCATATTATGCCCAGATGTGACTGAAGTTCATATGGGGGTCAAGGCAGGTGACCCAATACTTTTGGCAATATAGTGTACATGGTAGGAATTTATATCTATTAAGGAGGAAATTGTTTAGTGCTATGTTACCACACAATAACTTTTGCTTGGTGCAAGGATATGCAAAACCAATGGAGGGAAATGCAAACTTGTTGTGAGTGAATGCAAGTTATTGCAAGGGAACGCAAAAGTTGCTCAAACACATTTTCCAACAATTATAAAATATAAATATCGAAACATGGCCCTTCAAGGGCTCCGTAAGATAACTGCAAGAAGTCCCAACTCACCAACATCCATCCATTCCGGTGGTAAAATCCTGCATTTCTGTCTCTGCTTTAAATTGAGAGCCAACCAAACGGGTACCTCAACTGGTAAGCCTGGATTGAATGGACCCAAATCACCCTGATGTAACACAAAAAAACAAACAAACAAAACACATCAATATTTGCATTAGTGGACTCCAGAAAGGTTACTGAAGAGTCGTTTACTATCTACAACTACTAACTGAAACGGGGTACATTTATATAGTAATCTAAGTCATAATCCCATGTAATTACATGTAGAAGGCATATCTGATCAATCATTAAGGAAAACATTACGTCAGTTAATCTGTTAGCTGCTAACATTGACATAATAATTGACGTAAATAGCAGCTAACTATCTGTTAGCTGGCTAACTTACCCCTATGAGATAAACTTTGTCAAGGCTGAAATTCGGTATTATCTGCACCATCTCTTTTTCGGCGAGGAATTCCACTTCAGACGGATCCATTCCAGCGGGATTTTGAATGTCAAACAATACAATGTTAAAGAAATTAAGTTCAACGAAGAGGCCACCTGCCTAGTCAAAAGCATAGACAGCAAAGCATAGAAAGCAGCAACTCCCGCGAAATTTTCAGATTGGTCTTCACTTCCGTGTCAGCAGCGGAAACATGGCAGCAGAGTAGTACTGGCAACTACCACGAGATGGCGCCACATAGGCATAACCAAAGTCCGTCTTATTACATTCTCTGGCACGACTGTCATTTGTACATGCAATTTATATAATTTCTAGTGTTCTTCAATTCTCATAACTTCTTAAGCCATCTACAAATACATTCGTTTTATATTGTTATAATGATTCCCGCTGATGACCTAATAAGACAACGAAATAATTAAATCGGTATGGATTAGCATTTTGTAATGCTCTTGGTCGTTTTCTCTTCCATCATCACAAAACACTTTGCTCTGGCCTATAGCCTACATAAAATGGAAGTAAACAATCTCATTTGTCAGAATACAATTTCACATATGAGTTCACATAATTGTGTTAAAAAAAACATGCAAAGATTGTTTTGTACAAAGAGGGCTTTATCTCAAAATGTTTTATTTTACATTCATTCAAATCCCTTTTTACAAACATTTATTTTATTTATTTCCAAGTTCATGAAGCCAGCTGTTTCAATTCAGTGTTGTGATAACACATACTTCAAATTTGCAGATCAACCAAAGATATTACATTAAAAATCAAGGTGTGTTCCTTGATAAAGTATCAGTCTACGTCATAACTAAGGGTAAACAAGGAAAATATTTGAAACAACAATATATATTAAGACTTAAAACAGTTATCTATAAAGTTAATTTCGATACATTTTAATTACACCCCTGCAGCACAATTGAATGGCTCTGTACTATAATTTTGAAGAAACTGAAAAGACATTTATTATAATTTAACAACAAACAAACAAAAATGAAAATAGGCCTCATCATTATGCCCTACCAAATGTGCATATTCAAGCACAGTCTGAAAATCTTAATGTTTCAGGTACTGTACTTTAGAACACAAAAAAAAGGGGGGGGGGGGACTCTATCACATGTGACTCCAACTGGTAGTGCACCATTCCAAGCTTTGTCTATTAATCATTTAGAAAAAAAATCCTCCTATGAGCATTCACAGAATTGCCAGGAACAAACTCCATAGCACAGAGGGGTCCCCTTTTATTTGGCATTGATGGCTTTGCTGCAGGTCACTGAAGAAAGGCATTTTAGCAAAGATGTAGGACGGACTTGTTAATTTCAGGGTTTGTCCAATCGTTCCTGAGGTCATCCAGATGGTTATCGAAGTCTACCAGGCTCTCGTAAGATCTGCTGTCCAGCAGTGTTGAGGTAATCCTCTGGGCTTCCTCCCAGTCCTCAAAAGAATCACTGGAAATTGACCAATTACAAATGACACATTTACATACCACCTGCTACAGTTGTAAAACACAAACAAGACAGACAGAGATGACACAGTGGGAATTATTTGGATCCATGCATGCCGGACTGACACCACTTCAGGTTTTCTTCATACTGTACATCAACGCCACTCCAACCTGTCTGGTGTGGATGTGTCAACTGTGACTTGTTTAATATATCTTTACACAATATCACAGTGTGACTGTCATGGCTTTGGACATATTCCTCAGACTTGGAAACCTGGTCTGCACCAGATTCATTCTGTCACCCACATGCAGCACATCTTTTTAATAATTAAATAGATGAAAGAGGTTAAATCATTTGTGACATGTGGTTGGACTTATTTTTCAACCACACCTACACGCCTTGATTTTACTGTTGAATCTCTGACACTGTTCAACAATGACAGAATGTTTAAGTGAAATGATGTCTTCTCTGCCATTCAAAATTGGATGTGGATAACTTACACAGTTGCATCCCTGCTCTTCCACTTGTTTTCATGATGATCAAAGATATTTACAATGGGTTCAAAGCATCCCATGGTGAACCGGCTGTTGTCCACCTAAATGTGATAATACAATCTCATTAGCTCATTAACTAATTTCTGTTGAATTCAGAAGGCAATGATGAAACAAATAGATGACACAAACAAAGACATGCACCACAGTTTGGAAACACTACACACACTATGTAATCGTCATTGCCTTAAAAACACACATTTTCCTATTCTGTTCAAATAACTTAAAAGCAATCAGAAATGTAGACATTGTTAATGTTGTTAATTACTATTATAACTGCATATTGCTGGTTTCTAAATCTGTGGAAAAGGCACATTCTCTGCCCCCCTCCCTCCTATATTTGGTACAGAGACCCTGGTGGGTCCCCGGCAATAGTTTAGACTTTGAGAAGGAATGCAAAACCATTGCCAGGGAATACAAAACGTATTGTGAGAGAACACAATAGAAACTCAAAAAAATATGTCCCTCCTCGATAAAAAATAAACTGTAGACAAGTTTGTCTTTAAACAAGGCAGAGACCCATACTGAGCCACATTATGCAAGACTTATTTAATGAAGATGCAGTTGAGCTGTAATACTACAAATGTCAAATTATGTGATGGGGCACATTATCAATCAAAGCACTTTATTTATTTGTCAATATGTGTGATTTTCTGCTTGTTTCCAATTCTGGTTTTGAGCGATAGTGTATCTAAGGTATATCAAAAACTTACAATAATCATGACAGCTTCATTGAAGTTCTCTGAAATCCTTGAAGTTACCTTTTCAGCCACCTGATTTGGTCTATTAAAAAAATAATAATAATAAGTTCAAACTCAAACATGGAAAGCAATGCAGGCGGACACACTCCATTCAGGAGAGATGTCTAAATTACTCAGTCATGCTACAGTAACTGATTTACCTCGAGTCTTTCGTGCGTTCATTAGACTGGTAGTAACCTGCTATGACATATTTGTTCTCTTTGCACCATGTGTCAATCTGGGGAGAAGAAGGAGGTGTTTAAACAGACATGCATGTCGTTTCAATTATGTATTCATATTTAATCAGTAATCCCATGTGGATATACAAATTCAGAGTCATGATACCCTGTATATTAAAGTGCTGTAAAGACTAAACAGTTGCCAATAGCCCATCAGTCATCATAAAGTTATTTTCTATTAATTTCTCCAAATAGTAACAAAACACACGTGTTCATAGAAAATGATGGTATATTGCTAAAGAAAAGTACTAAACATTCTTACCAGTGTCAGCGCTACTTCCAACATAGGTGCTAAAGCAAGGGTGCCATGGAAAAGAGGAACACAATCCACACATAAGACTGGAACATTGTGACTGTCCTTTTTCTTCTCCTTCTGCCTTTCGGCGACAAAAAGTCCGTTCACAGCGCAGTGAGGGTATTTGGCAGCATGTAGTAACATTTTACAGTACGCCTGAGTAGTCAGTTTAATGGCCATTTTCAGAGCTGATGTAAAAGATCTACAATGGTGATGCTAACTATAGGTAACGTTAAAGGCAAAATACAACGCTTCTATAAAGCTAGGCTAAGCCTCTAGCTAGCTAACTAATGAATTTCATATCCATGTAACGTTAATTAACCTGAGCTAGCCACTTATGTTGGATTAGATGTCCTTTGCTTCTCATATAAGCGTTTAAACTTCAATCTCACAGTACATTCATTCGCCCGAGAACTTAAAAGCGCAAAATGTAGATGAATTCTCAAACTTCCCACTAGCGTGAATTTCCACTGTAGGATCCCACAGGATCATCGGCAAGATGCAGTAAAGCATTTCGGTACCAATTACGGCTTCCATTTTGGTTCATTGCAAAAGGCCGTAAAATGCATTTCTGAGCCACAATGGCGCTTGAAAAAAGACAAATACAAGTACGAAAATACAACAGTAAATACAATAATATTATTTTTTCTTCTTCTTCTGTTTCAAAACATGTTTTAGAGCAGAGAAAAATACAGCCATGTTTAACAGTTTGACCTCTCAACTTGGCAAACGTTTACGACACGGTGTACGCAAGCGCAGAATTTAATATAGGTACTTCCTTTACGTTTCAGAGTCTTCGGGTAACCGGGAGCGGAAAAGAGGTAAGTGAAGTTGATTAAAAAACACATACATTTTTAACCTTACGACAAATTGTTAGTAGCAAATGTGACGTTAAGCTGGGCAGTAGTTCACTTTGAGCATAAGTAATTGAATTTGCCAAGAGAACGTTGAACAGTCCGTCGAAAGATGCAACATGACATTGAGTATCGCTCGATGTGACTTACATCAGCGCTAACGTTAGCCAACACCGCTTTCTATGCTGTTTCTATGTGAAGAATGCTAGCAATATAGCTAACATCCATTGAATATGCTGGTTGTCTGGGGATTAGCATATTTGGAAATCTTTGTACACGTCAATTTATCTCGCGCACATTGCTTCATACTGATGTAACACGCCGTGTTGTTCGTATCTGGTGAAATTCCTAATCTTGATATAACATAAGCTAGCACAAGCTCACTGGCTAGTTTGGTGGCAAATCCTGATATGACCTTGTGCCTTGTGTACGTTAGCTATCTTATAGCTCGCTAACCAGCTAACATAGCAGAGATGCCTACAGGCTGGTAACATAGATTGGGCTTTTAGCTAACATGATATTTCACAGCCCGGATGGAGTTTGGTCCTTCTTAACATTTACTATGATGTGTTATATTTGAATGCAATTTCACGCCATTCTAAGTCAAATGCTGACTTGTTCACACTTAATGTCCTTAAAAGACTCGGTAAGGCATTAACCATTGGCGGGTAGCTTAACAACTTCATTAGCTCAACTTGGGTCTTTTATGTTTGTTTACATTGGTCATGAATAGCAATTCACATGTTAGCTGAAGTGTTTTAGTGATGCTTCATTTAAAGCTCTGACCTCCAGTGGTGTTCTATTCAATGTAAATATGGGTTCACATCAGGTCATGCATTAACATTACATTATTTATAGATGCTGGCAAAGAGAGCCTTGAGTGTCCTTGGTAGGAGGGCCATCTCCACCTCCGTCTGCCTTCGTGGTGGACATGGTAAGTTATTTGAAATTAATTAAAACTTTATTAATTAAATTAATAACTTTGTCACGGTTGTGTTAAAATAAGTGTTTGGCAATAGATGATTTTATGTCTAACAGAAATGGTCTTTTTGAAGGGGTTGCCAAGGTGGAGCCTTACACACTCCCGGCTTATTTTGACCGCCGAGAGAATCCACTTCCAGACATCAAGTTTGTCCAGACCTTGAGTCCCGAACAGCAGTCCCTGAAGGAGAAAGAGAAGGGCTCCTGGGCAACATTGTCCAATGAAGAGAAAATTGCATGTATGTACATTATAATGATATTTGTGACCTTTTTCATTATTATTATTATTGTTATGTATGCATACTATAATGTAATGTTGACCTTCTTTTGGACAGTGCACTGTATTGTTTATTCTAGAAATAAGCCTATATACACACAATAATACAGCAGTTATTTTATTATTATTATTTTTGACAGTGTACCGCATCAGCTTCAATCAGAGCTTTGCTGAGATGAACAAGGGATCAGGGGAGTGGAAATCAGTTATTGCGGGCATGCTTTTCTTTTTTGGATTCACTGGATTTGTTGTGCTTTGGCAGAGGACGTTTGGTAAGTCATGACTGTAGTCTCATGGTGCTGGATGTGACTTTGTGACGTATGTTATAACATCTAAAGACTACCTCAGGAGTTGTCGTGGTCTATTGTGGCAAGAGCTACGATTGTGACTAGCAAACACGATTTGTGTAGAACTGGACTTGTACTTGCACATCATTTGTAAATATATTGTCAACATGTACTAGGTACTGAAGGTCATTATTTTGACAATAGCTGGACTTGTGTCCTGTCAGTCAAGAAACATGGTATTTACCAATCTTCGTTAAAGCAGCTTGGCTAATTTGAGTGGATGGGTAGAATTAAAGTAGTGCTTCATGCATTTGTTTTTGAAAGGTCAAATCTTAAAGTTCAATGTAATATTTCTTATTCACTCATGCAGTATACTGAGGCTGTTTTTATTTATGTTCATGTTCTAAATATTGATTTGAATAGCGCACACTTTAAATCCAAATAGGGTTCAATTATAGCACATGTGCTCAGAAACCCTCGAAAGTCCACCCCATCACCATTTGTGTCCCTGCTATAATATTTATGTTTCCCCAAGCTTTTTCCTCTAAAAACAATTCCCTCAGGTGAAGGTCAGCATGTCATGTGTGTATGTGGAACAGTGACTGCCACCTTTGTCCCATATAGTTTTCTTCACAAGGGAAAGTATTTATGAAGAGCTTATCACGTATCCTAAAGATTGTAGATATAACTTTTGTGTTCTGCCTTGTTTGTTTTAATGCAGTGTATGGTGATGTGCCACACACCTTCGCACCTGAATGGAAAGAGAAGGAGTTGCAGAGGGTGTTGGATATGAGAGTCAACCCTATTGAAGGCATCTCCAGCAAATGGGACTACGAAAATAAGCAGTGGAAGAAGTAAATGGATCAACCATGACCAAATGTGTCACACACACACAAGTTACTTACAAACAAACCTGTATATTTATCAACTGTCCACATTACCTCAGTCCATGCGTTATGGAAGACCACTTCCTCCTATGGTTATTGTACATTGTAGAAAATAAAATTCCAAGTGTGTACTCAAGTTCCGTGTGTGTGTGTGTGTGTGTGTCCAAACAGCTGCTGGCAACGGGGGTATTCCAGAAAGCGGATAGTGTAAAAAAAAAAAAAAAATCAGTATTTGAACTCTAAGACCGGTCCCTATGGATCCTTAAAGGGATATTCCGCCATTTTTGGAAATACGCTCATTTTCCACCTCCCCTCGAGCAAAACAATCGATATTTACCTTGTTCTCGTTCATCCAGCCATTCTGTGAGTCTGGCGATACAACTTTTAGCTTCAGCCTAGCATAGATCATTGAATCGGATTAGACCATTAGCTTCTCGCCTGCTAGCTTCATGTTTAAAAGTGACTAAGATTTCTGGTAATTTTCCCATTTAAAACGTGTCTCCTCTCAAGTTAGAAAGTGCAATAAGACCAACTGAAAATGAAACCTGGCGTTTTTCTAGGCTGATTTGACATGGAACTACACTCTCATCTGGCGTAAGAATCGAGGCAACTTGCAAACGTACCATAGGCGTAGTGATATCGTACGCAGCATCTGAAAATAGTCCCCATAGACAACAAGCAGTAGTAGTGCCAGTAGTGTGCAAGTTGCCTTGATTATTACGCCAGATGAGAGTGTAGTTCCATGTCAAATCAGCCTAGAAAAACGCCAGGTTTCATTTTCAGTTGGTCTTATTGCACTTTCTAACTTGAGAGGAGACACGTTTTAAATGAGAAAATTACCAGAAATCTTAGTCACTTTTAAACATGAAGCTAGCAGGCGAGAAGCTAATGGTCTAATCCGATTCAATGATCTATGCTAGGCTGAAGCTAAAAGTTGTATCGCCAGACTCACAGAATGGCTGGATGAACGGGAACAAGGTAAATATCGATTGTTTTGCTCGAGGGGAGGTGGAAAATGAGCGTATTTCCAAAAATGGCGGAATATCCCTTTAAGTCTAAAAACTTAGGAAATTTCGTTATTATGTGTAAGGCCTAAAAATGTCTTAATGTATATGAACAAAATGCAATTTTTGTTCAGTTCATTGTTTTATTTTACTTGCCTGACCTACAGCAATGACAATTGACCAATAAAAGCCACTAATTACATACATAAAAACTGTGCCTGAGATGAGGGCCTTTTCAGTTCTAACTTTTGGTCTCGTACCAGCCTGTTTGATCTTTGCTACCCCAGAGCCAACTTGGAGTGCAACTTGCCATCTACAGTGCCTATAGATATAGAAAGTCATCATACCCCTTGAATAGAAATTGTAAATTTTTTGTCTTACAGCCTTGTCTTCAAAACCCATTAAAAACACTTTTTCCAGTTTTATTTACACATTTAGCTGAACAACATCAAAATAATGTTTAAAAAATAGACAACAGTTCTGAAAATAAATAAATGAAAAGCTAGAATAGGGTTGGAAAAATCATCATACCCCTGATGTAATACTTTATAGAGCTTCCTTTTGCTTTCATTACAACCATCAATCTGTTTCTCTATTAGCTTTGCACACCTAGATTGGGGAATATTTGCCCAATCTTCCTTGCAGAATTGAAAAAAATCAGTCAAATTCTGTAAGAACGGCGATGGACTACTCTCTTAATCCACAGATTTTCTATAGGATTTAAGTCCTCTGGGCTCTGACAAAGTCAAGGACATTCACCTTCCTATCCTTAAGCAACTGCTTTGTTCTTTTGGCAGTATGTTTAGGATCATTGTCGTGTTGGAAGGTGAATGACCTGCCCATCTTCAGCTGTCTAGCAGAGGGATGCAGGTTTTCCTCAAGAATTTGGGTGTACTTGGCAGCATTCACTTTCCCATCTATCCTGATAAATTGCCCAGTACCCGCTGAAGTGCAGGTTCAATGTCATGTACTCATAAAATAATGTAAGTAATGAAATTCCTTGTGCTCAAGTGTCCATTCAGGTACAGAAATTAATTAAAAAGAAAAAGAAATAAATAGATACTATAAAAAAAAGAGGGATTGGGGAGGACCAAGGGACACCCAGGAGCAACAGGGGCAAGGAAAAAAACCCTTGATCAGGAAGAAACCTTGGGCAGATCCACAGCTCAAGGGGCCAACCCAACTGCCTGGTGTCGTGCTAGTAGAGGGAACATATAAGTGTGTGTGTGTGTGTGTGTGTGAAGGCAAGGGAATCCTAAGGGCAGGCATGTGTGATGTCTTGGGTTGAGTGGTGGTGGGACAGTTAAAAAAAAAAAAAGGGGGTGTGTGAAGAGAAACATCCCCACAACACAATGTATTAACGTTCAATCTTAAAAGATTGAGCTTTACTATAGGCCTATGGTGATAGCCATATATTGCAATATATTTTGATACAGCGTGTAATGTCATTTTTAAAGTCTAAATGAGTGATGTAGGAAGTGGGGTGAAGTTCTCTAAAATGTTGCTTATCATACTGGCTGTCATACTCATTGACTTTCGCATTTTAGTTTCATAAGAAAATGCACAGTGTAGGCTACTCCACATTCTTAATAAAATATTAACAAACATAATATGAAAGGTGCACATTTTAATCCAAAATAGATTTGCCTTTTTTTTGTTTCACAGACCCTCAATTGTTAAACCTATGTGTTTTGTTTCAAATGATAGGCTGTGCTGCTTGATGGCAAATGGGGGTTGTGGCCTTTTAATGGCATGGCAGCCTAGATTTTCTGCCGTCCACCTTGGTCAATATCATTGCGTCACACCATGCGTCATCATTGAACGATTAAATACGATTTATGGAAAATGTTTAGCTCCTTGATTTGATGTCTATATGGGAATTACATTTGCGTATACGCACAGTGTTATGGTGTTGCAAAGACTTTAGAGCGCCTAACCACGGGACCAGTGCATCAGGAGTTAAAATACAAATTCTGATGTCATGAAGTCTGTGCTGGTTGGAACGATGTAATCACTCCAGTGATCCGGAAGAAGCCTAGTGGGGCAGCATTATGGCGCTAGTCGTTCGGACTTTATTCTGAGGGTCGCCCGTTTGTGACTGAGCGCACAGCCTTTCAATCGATCCACCTTTATCAGCGGTGTCCCGTTAAGACATGCGGGGCAGAGGCTACCTACTGACGTCGAAACGAAAGTAGCCTACATGTTTTTGTAGGACGTTCTTTTTATTCTGTGTGAAGCTACATGTAAAAAGTGAAACAGCTGTTGACGCACATCAAAACAAACAGAGGTTAACGTTACCATTAACTCTTAAGAAGCCATGGGGAACGGAATGAATAAGGTATTTAATAACGGTGGGGTTTTACAATGATGTCGTGTTTCTCTGTCCAGAACCGCATTGGTAAGGCTACCCCAGGTTTATTTTAAACTGTTAAAGTGTTCATATGTAGCATATGCTACCAAATAGGCTATTGTTCTGTGGTGTTGACGTAGCCATGACTAATATGAGGAAGTAGCGGAATCATTTGTTTACAGTCAGTGCTGATTTTCATATCCAGTGTCTAGCTCTAACATTTAGTGCGTTTCAAAAGTCCTGATTCAGTTGGTAGCATACAACCATAGATGGCATACAACCATACCAGCATTGTGATCTGTTTAGGTGTTTGGTGGATTGTGAGTTATGTGACTTGTTTTATATAGGCTATGAAATGCTTTCTGCTCAGGGTGTTGTGCTGTTGCTTAGCAAGTGTGTAACACTGGTTTATGTCCAAAAGAGAGAGTAACACAGCCTATGCTAAAGGCCACTAACCAATGTAAGTCAGAGACCCCAGCCCTAGTGATAATACCGAGGTGCATCAATTCATTGTCAAGTCATTGATGTTTGTTAGAGTTAATTCAATGTGTGATGGTTTGCATAAGTAGGCTGTAGGCCCTACATCAGATAAGCCACTTTGGTACATTTGCAGAAATTTGAGCCAGGGACTCACATTTAGTCAACAGAGGTATTCCCTTCATGACGCTACAGATAATTTAGGCCACGTCTATGTCCCATTTATGCTCAATCTAAATCTTAAGAATAATCTTATGCTCAATGTTTATTATCTGCAGTTGCAATTTCATTCATTCCTTCCTTGTTGTCTTTGCCATCCTTCACCCTTTGCTGGCCTCAAGACATTTCTTGCAGGCTTACATGATGCAATTCTTTATTTATTTATTTTTTTCCCAGTTTCAATTAATGTAAAAAGTTTGCATGCAAGGTATGAGCATGCCTACTGTCTGTTGATCTCTACCTTTTCCCAATAGGTCGTTGATGGCCTTTATCTTGGAAATATAAGGGGTAAGTGGACAGAGCTTCCCTCATTTTTTATTGTAAAACTTATTATAGAATAGGAATCACATTTCAAGTATCAGTGTGTGTAAGTTCTCGTAAAGTAGGCCTAATGGATTAATTGTGAAAGACATACAGTATATAGAGCACAAATTACAGCTAGGCTATAGTAGCCTATTTTCTGTTTTCAATCATCCCAACCCATCTGTCCGCTCTCTTCCAGATTACAGATGCCTCTGCCATGTTACTAATTTTAGCTGCTCTGATTATGATTTCACTAGATGATCTTGTTGCAGTTTGTCAACTCTAAATAGATGAGAGGAGAGGCCTTATGACTTTCAAGTCAGGTACCATGGCCAAATTAGAGATAGGTCTTTTCTATACTACCAAGGGTCCGATAGACATCGCTTACTCTTTTTCCCTGTGTAAAGCCATGCTCTTTAATACTGTTGACATATAAGAATAAGTGTCTTGACATCAACATAAATTTATGTTGATGTCAATGTCCTGCTTGTGATTATAAATGTTTGCCAATGTTCGTTCTTCATAAATTGTAATGTTACCTTTAACATTTCCCCAGATTCAGAGAATGTAGACAGCCTTTCCAAGAACGGGATTACACACATTCTCTCAGTGTACAACAATGCCAAGCCAGTCCTAGAGGTGAGTATTTTAGCCAAGATGATATACTGTATGTGAGTTCAACCTTATATGGTAACTTTCACTTGCTTTGCAAAGAAAAAAGCAGTGTTCCTGTCCTTAGATTAAATTGCTTAATTGAAATCCGTTGTGATTATGCAATTTGATTTTTAATGGACTGCAAATGCCTTTTTGGAATTCTCTTAAATATCTTTGATCCAAATATTGAATATCCTCATGATTGTGTAGCGGAAGGGTTTGACCACTTGGGGGTGGTAAAGCTTTTTCATTAGGGTAATCTTCACTACCTTCCACTGGAGGCTTAGGGAAGAGTTCACACAGGTCATTGAGTAGATCTTTCTTTATCTTTGGTCTCATGGATAGGGTTCTTTATATCTGTGCTTTCAGAACGATTTATTTTTTAATATGTTCTAACAATGTTAAGCAATGTAGCTCCTGAAATGGCTTACTTCAGTGCTCACTAGTCAGTGTATTAGTTTATAGGTGTTTGATGGCTATGTGTTTTTATTTGTATGAAATTGACGTCTCGAATATTTTTTCTTTCCTCTCCCTGATAATTCCCCACAGGATATGACATACCTTTGTATTCATGCAGCTGATGCCTCAAGTCAGAACCTGTGAGTGTATCACGCACACACCATACAGTTAAAAGGCAAGGACACGGACATACACATAGTCAAACAAACTCATGCACACATAAACAAAAACACAAATATACTATTCCTAAGCACTGGCTAATGAAATTTGATTCAAAGTATATGTACTTACTGTAAGTGTTTTTAGTTATAATGCTGACCAAAAGTGTTCATTAGAAGTTAGGGGTTAATGTCATGGCTCAGTGAGACCCCATCCTTGTATTTCAACAAACCTCCCTGACTGTAATTAAGCCAGTTTCACTTGGGTTTATGATTTGTCAAGTTCCGTTCTGTTAAGTTCTTCCTCAAATATTGGCTGGTACTGAGTCTACAGACTGATTTACTGTTTTTGAGTGGAGTTAAACTTTTGACTGTGTCATATTGAGTACTAAAGACAAAAAAATATCTGAAGAAATGCTTAATCATAATAAAGGAATATACATGGTTATATGATTACTCTTTAAGGTCTGATAAAGAAATTTAGTGTGAGAGAAAGACAGTAGGGAAAACCATGACACAAAAAATGTGGAGACATGAATGAACGCAAAATATTGCACATGTAGTGCCAGATTTTCTGGTGGGTGTATTTCAATATTCACAAATGAAAAGGTTGTAAACAATATGAAGTCTTAATTGACCTGACTGACTTCAAGACTAAAATCATTATTTAAGTGCGAAAGGTAAACCTCATAAATTATGTGCTGTCTATATACCGTTATATTGTGGTAAATCAGCATAACTGTACTGAATTCTTTTTTTCTTTCTACAAATGATATAATATTTAGAGCATTTTTGCAAGCATCACATTTGTTCAGGTGATACTGGGAAAGTAACTATTAGCCGTCTTTAAAATCACTAATATATTAGAATATATTCAGTTTTATTGATAATTTTCTATTGATAATTGATATTGGTATTGATAACTTTTCTATTTAAGTGATTATATAAAATGTTAAATGTTAATGGCTTTACACCATTTCACGCTGGTTTATGATTTTGTAAAGTAAAGTTCTTCCTCAAATACTGGTACTGATTTTATAGACTGACTTGTGACTCTTTTTTTTTCCGTTGAATTAAACTTATGACTGAGAGGCTTAGCCTTAGTCATTGTGAATTAAAGACAAAAAAGCCTCATCACAGTAAGGAAACAGACAGCTGCGTTTGCTATGGTCTGATGAACATCCATTTACTTTCGTGTTGATGATGTTGTCTCAGAGCCCTTTTTGGAGGTTTTTTGGAGCATGTCTAAAAACATGGTTTACATTGAACTGACCACACATGGCTAAATTGTATTCAGTCTGCTACTGAAGTGAAAATTGAAAGTTATGGGATTTTTTTTATGATTTATTTATTTTATTCAGCATTCAAATGAGGGAGTTTAGGACAAAATGATGGTGGGATCACCACAAATAGTGACTGATTACCTATGTGACAGCACACATCTGTTTTTTCACCATTTTGTAATCAAGATTGTGGTTAAGATGCGTGAAGATGCATTGGAATCAGTATTATGAGCTCAAAATCTGCTCCTTTGTGTGTTTTTATGCATCTTAAGCATGTTGTGTTTTGCAATCTCTTTTTTGTGTCCACTTCTCTATGTAGATTCCTTCTACACTATTGAATCATAGGCCTGTTATAGCTTCACAAACAGTCAGTTTTTGGAGTCTATCTCTTGAGGCTTATCTCATTCCTGATTGCTAAGGTTTTGATTCTCTTCATTTAAATTGGCGGTTGCATTGGACTAAAATGTGCTTGTGATTGAACAATTCAATTCAGTGGTGGGCGCTGCAGATCACAGGGTTATGGATGACGACATACACTGATTACATGATCAACTACAAGTTTAAAACAGTCAATTTAAAATGAAAAGGAACAGTGCGTTTTCTGCAGAATTGCAAAGTCTCAGTTTACGCTGCACTCTAATGTACGCACATCATCCCCTTAGTTGTTTAGCTAGTGAAGAGCTGGATATGGCCTTTGGAAGGATAAACTCCCCTGTTGCAATCAACTGTCCTGGTGCAGGGAGGAAGGAAGCCGCCATCACCAGGCAGAGTTGGGGGTGACTGGAGTCTATTCTAAACTCTGTGTCACAATCCTCATGGCCTCAAAAAGCAGGATAACGGTCTGCCTATCAGCTCATATCTTGGCCAGTGACCATGCACTCACCAGGCAGTCACGTCTTGTCAGGTCAGGGAACCATACAGGGCTTCCTCGAACGGCTCCGTCTGTGCAAAGATTCTTAGTGTGTTGTGGTTTGAGGTTCTTAAATTCACAGTTTGCCTCCTCTCCTTTACCCCCTGCTTAAACGTGGTTTAAGGGTCTTCATTTTTGCATATCACTTATAGCACTTGATTTTAGATCGTACCTTTGAGGCCTATCTCAAACAAGGGTCAATGCAGAGTGGTATCAATCTAGAGATGTCTTCTTTAATTTGAATTGTGTTTTAAAGTAAGTACATACAGTTTTATTTCCTAAAGCCAGAAGATAGTGAATGATAGATATTTAGATAAGTAACTGCTACAAAGTGACAGACAGACTGAATCTTAGATGACACATTAAACAACTCATGAACTAGATGTTGGCAAAACTGTATGAAAACTCATCAAAGTTAGCTTTAATGGTGATGTATTACAGGAACCAGAGGTTTTTTTTTTTTTAGAAAAACTTGTGTAGCACTTCAGATTTTGACTTGTTTTTGGACACTGATTAAGTTGTTAAAAAATGAGTACCACAGACACTCGGCAGTGATAAATGCAAGCAGTAAAGTAGATTGTAGTGTTGAACCTTACCTTAAGGACATCTCCGAATGCTCACCTGAATTCAGTTGACAAATAGAATATAGCTGCAAGCGGCGATGATGGGCCCGAGCACCAGTGGGTCCGCTGAGTTATTCTCCACAACGTGGAGTAAATCTAATGAAACATCTAGGATCTAGTACAGTTGACATATTTTCTGTTTATTTTGCGGGAATATTAAATTCACCATTTAAACATCTCAAAAATCCCCATCTTGCATCATGTATACTAAATTTGGCATGAATCAGATGAACAGTCTAGGAGAAGTGTGTTCAAATGTATCATGTGCCATTGGCGTGATAACCATTCCTTCTTATGCCAGATTGTGATGCTATCCTAGACGTGCATTTTGGATATACGAAGATCATTATGACCAAAATAATTAATAACATGTGAAGTTTGAGCCATGTCAACCGATGTTGTTCATGACACATTTCCTGTTTATTTGGCGATTTTAATTCGTCATGTCAACATTGCACTTTACAACTTGGCAATGAATCGGATGAATCGTCTAAGAGAAAGGCGTCAAAGTTGATCAATTGTCACAACACACAAAATCCCAAATGCGTCTTCCGGTGGGTCGTTGCTAATGCAGTGTGCTACATGTGAAAGTTGTTCGTCTTTGGAATTGGGGAGTTACACACCTTCCAAACCTACTGTACCAAATGTGTTGTGTGTAGCTGAAGTTTTGGCCACAAGTTTTTGTCCATGGTAACTACTTCAAAGAAGACAAAGTCCGGCATAAGGAAACAGATTACTATAATAAAAAAAATCCTTACAGAAACAAAAGGGCTATGCATGTGTTAATCTTGCTATTTACAGTCAGTGTGGAATTTTTGTATTTTATTTTAACAGATTTGCTTAGGATAAACTAAACCTCTGTGTCTTTGTTGGTTGAGACTTAACTAATATCAAGACAGTCTGCAAACAACCATTGTATAGAGATAAATGTGAAGAATGGTTTTGTTGTGCCAGTTTTGCTGAGAATGAATACATTTGATGCTATTTATAAATAAGGATGCCACAGATACCATTGATATACTTCACAACTTCACAAGCTGTACCATTTTAAACAGCCAATGTGTAGTACAGAGATGCAACTGGCGTCCCTTGTCCTCAGTCAATGTGGCCCACGGATCAATGATCAAATTATTACATTGTTGGTTTCACAGGTTTTTACCACATCTGTATCCTTATTGTAATGATATGGTCCACCAATAGAGGGTGTTTCCTATATAAAAGCCAAGCGGGCTCAAGCTTTCTTCACTACAGCCAGTGAGGAAGAGAGACAAAAACTTATGAGCGATTTTAAAGAAAACTTATCACAGAATTCAAAGGCAAAGTCTTGAAAGATTTCAACCTAAGTTGTCACGACAACACCACCCACAAAGATAACTAAAAGCAGGCTAGAACTACACTGGAGCTGTTAGAGCCACTATTGTAGCCGTGCTCAAGGTAAAGCTACACAACAGAGCCTTTTTACCAGAGCCACAATAACCCATTACAGAGGATAAACATGCTTATTGTTTTGTAATGACTATTATGAATAGAAGCAATATTAAAAATGCAATTGAGTTTAGAAATTATTAAATTAATGCATGTTGGTGTAATAAACATTACAGACGTGGTCTACTGTAGCCTGTATTTTTATTCTTCTCTAAAATGGTAGCTTTAATTCGCCTATATCCCAGTAGTGAAAGTGCACAGTCACATCTGGCCATTTGACAGCAATCATAAAATAGGTGTGACCCATTGGCCCTAACATCAAAGTTGCCCATCCCTGGTGTAGTAAATGTGCACACAGTAATTACCATCGTATCACCCAGGTACATGTTACACATTGCTCAGTTCACTTTCACTTGAATAAAAGACAACTTATTAGTGTAGCGGTTCACTTTATCCTACAGTATGACCACAAGCTGACACTTACATCATATTTTTTTATTACCTTTTATCTCGAATGAAGCTTCGAGGAATTGGGTGCAGCTATGCAGCTAACATGGCCCTGGTTACCATGTATTTTTGGTGACTCATAACATGGATACTAGATCCTGTCTCATATGAAATACATCAACAACACATTCTTCCTTCCCCTTTTCATGAAACTGGATAGACCCTAACTAGATGTCTTTATTCATACTGACTTTGAACTGAAACATTTTTTAGTTTTAGGTGTTGAATTAAGCCTTATATGTTAAATACTTAAAAGGTTAAATGTGTATTTAATTATTTATATGAAATTTAAGTAAGGCCTGCATAGCAGGTTGTACAGGAAGTAATCATTCATAATCTGATTTTTATGGATTTCATGGAAAAGATTGATCGATGGATGGTCAGATACTGTACACAGTTTTAGTGGTATGGTCACGTGGCTCTCAACAATTGATGCAGTTCATAGGGCCCTAAATGTTAGGATAAATCTAAAGTCTATTATGGTGCAAGCTTTTTATATATATTTGGTATATCAGCAATCACAATTATGTTTTGTCTATCCATTTGACAAATCAGACTGAACACTTTGCCTGTCATTCATATTAGAGCAAAACAAATGATCATACATTTTTTTCCCCCAGAAAGACTACTTGCTTCAAATTCAGACCAACATAACCAAGTCACTTTGCAAAGCATTTGCATTGCTTTAAAGTGAGGTTTCTTCCCCTACCGTTGCTAAAGGTTTTCAGAGAACCACAAATAGTGACCACATGAAATATGTTCTGCACATTGAACAAGAACACCGGAAATCTCTGGCCGGACAACAAATGAAAAAGTGCTGATTGCACTTCTTTTTTAACAAAAAACGTAGAATTCCTCCGCTAACAAAAGTGGTGATCCATCTATTTTTGCAACTGTCTACTGTTGAGGATGATTGAGTAACCCACCCCTAAACCTTGAAGAACAATGGAATCTTCACCATACGGCCCCTGTTGTTGTGCAATACACACATTTCACAATGATTCTTGTTGATTCTTGATGTTGTTGTAGTGGTGTTTGATGATCTTATTTTTTCCCCTTTTTCCCTTTTCTTTCGTGTAATGTTTTTGAAAGTTCATCAGTTAAAGTCATACACATGGTCATTTGTTTTGTTAGAATTTGACATACGGGCATGATGTAATACAAGAAAATAAGGAAGAACGGTTATTTATTAGAATATACATGTCAACATTTTGTGTCTTTGCCATTCCAACAAAAAGCCCATTACCCACAGAATTTTTGAGCATGTTTTGCTTTGAGCAGGAGTTTCAATTGAAACTGAAATGGAGTTTGAATGGAAAAACAGGTATCAGTAGTGACGTCAGCCCTCTGGCCTGGGCAGTCTGAGTCTGGACTCTACATTGAAATATGCTCCGTTGTAACACTCCAGTTTAAATGACTTGGGAAGTTAATTATGAAAATCTCAAATTGTTCAAATGTAAAAATGATGTGTTTGTTATCATCTTAATTTTGACATAATATAGCATAAGTCTGACCAGTGTGTGTGACTCTCCATGGTTTTGATTCCTGTTGAATTCTCTTGTGTTGTTAGGTCACAACACTTCAAAGAGTGTATCAGTTTCATCCATGAGTGTCGACTAAACGGAGGGGCTTGCCTTGTGCATTGGTAAGTACCCAGATCCCTAATAGATATGATTGGGTTACTCACATATTCAATAGTACTGTGTAGAGATACTGGACATTCATCATTTCATCTTTATCATTATTCTGCTGTCTGGAATATGTAAAAAGGAAACATGAAATAATACAACATATGTTTTATGTTTTATATATATTATATATATATATATATATATATATATACAGTATATATATGAATTGGTCATACTCTGACACACCACTGGCACTATCACTTTCCTATCGATGTCAGAAACTGTTACTGTGGATTTTGTGACCTCATCTGAAAAGTGTCCTTTCCCAGTCTGGCAGGGGTGTCCCGTAGTACCACCATGGTTGTGGCCTATCTGATGACCGTCACCAACTACGGCTGGGAGGACTGCCTGTCAGCGGTCAAGGCTGTGCGTTCCTTTGTGGGCCCAAACTACGGATTCCAGCAGCAACTTCAGGAGTTCCAGATGAAACAAGTCTCAGAGGTATACCAACAGACCTGGCCATAGGCATAGGCAGTATCTAGACTATTGCGAAGGGCACTCCATTCACGAGGGGCGCACAAAATCACAAAAAGAAAATGTACACGCAACAACTGTTATTTCAAAATCTTAAAAAAAACGTAGTAGCATAACTATATCATTAGCGAGCGCCACTCTCCAATGTTTAGTTAGGCCTGCCATGGTTGTTGATCATGAATAATGTTTCACATAAATTCCAGAAAGATTGTTGCCCCTTTTACTCATCGATCTTAACAACCCATTTACTGATAACTAGCTGGTCTTCGCCTCATGGCTTCATCAAGGAAGTGACAAACACATCAGATGGAGTAATACAAACACACTTTGAGATACAGTAACAATGATGTGGCCAGTCACTTACAGTTAGCATACACACAAAATATGCCTAATATGTCACTTTCTTTCAAGATCCTTATTACGAAAATAAATACCTAGGCTAAAGTAGGCCCACACACTCATGCACGTGTCAATCTTTGCGTTGAGCCGCTTGCACACAACAATGACAGCAGCATGCTTCCTGCATCCGTGTGCAAGCCATTGGTCACTCCTCAGCTGTGAAGGGCTGGGAGAGCTCGTTGTGCTTACAGATTTGTGTTTCTTCAGAATCATTACCTCAGCAGGATTCGTTGTTCATCAAACGCGTTCCTGCTTCATGTTTATTTAAAAGAAACCAATTCTGCAATCAGTGTTAATATTCTCAAAGTGAAACTGAATCGAGATCCACGTCAGAGTCCATCTCCAGTTTTGTCTGCACTTTGGTCATGGCAGTGTGCGGCGTGTACTTCACTAGTGTCGACTGTACTGTTCACTCTGCTTCACACCTCGTACCTGAGGGTGAGAAAAACGGTTTCCTGTTGACATTATTTGAGTTATTTTGAGCCCTTCACCAAACAGTCTCTACTGACGCTTTGCTGTTACACTGCAGTGACTTGTAGAACCAGTGGCTGTGTGTAGCCAGGGCTGCTGTGTAGTAGAGTTGTGAGTTGTGTTTTTATTTTTAGTCTGAGGTGAAAGTGAATTATGAAGACCTGCAATGATCTTTGATCAGTGCACTCTAGATTTAGCAGAAAGTCACGTTTTAGGATTAGTACTAAGGGTGTATGCAATGCAATGTAAAGTACTGTGTCGGCAACTACTGAATTTGTAATCTGATTAAGCATCAGTGTAGGGTGGAGCAGTCACTGAAAAGTGATCCAAGGAAATAATTACTCACTCAAAACTCTACCGATTTGATGTCATTTTGGTCTTGTTAACATCCACAAATGCACCCTAGATTGATGTTAGATTGACATCCCCATAGCGCCTACACCAACAGCAAGCACTAAGGTGACTAATCCTCCCAGTGGCAGGGCGAGGCTGATGGCAGTTAGCCTGCCCCTGGACTGTGGCTCTGGTGGTTCTGGGTGCTCAGAGCAGCGTGTGAATTCAAGCGCATGAGGGGGAACTTGGGGGAAGTGCTGAAATTGCAATAGACTCAGATTTATCATCACGTGTTCTGATAGGGTTGCAACATCACACGCCGGTGCAAAATATTCAACACCGCAGTTTTAATTTCATCTTGTTCTTGATTTCAGAAGCACAGAGACATATTGCATTATTGAGTTAACTGTCTCTCTAATTCAGAAAAAACAGCCCAGTTTTTCAAAATGAATGAGTTGATTATCTCAGGACAGGCTTGAATTTTCTGAATTGAGACTTCTGAGACAGTATGATGTTAATTCAGAAAACAATCTCTAACTGTACATGAACTTGATCCTGCAATAATAGCAATATTATTATTATATTATAACATTACGGGAAGTTCGGTGTCGGAGAAAATGTAAAGGGTAGCAGAGTTTTATTAATGTACAGTATGTTGATCACCGCCACCGATTCAGATCTATTCTTATAAGCAAAGAGGTGGTAGGCTAATCTGGAGAGCGGGGTGAGCGCACTCCATTTGCGCTTGTGTGCAGCCAGCACTCCTTTCCCTACTGACACAGGCAACAAGGATGCTGACAAAGGGGTTGTAGGCTACCGGAGCAAAAAAATAAGTTTTGGGTTTTTTGCCTTCAAATTTAGCAATGAAATTGAAAAGTTAGCCAGGATTTACCATTGCAGTGCGTACACACTGTATCTCCGAGGACAGGCTCACCAGGCTACAGTCTTTGATTACAGGGAAGTGGATGCCTGCCGAAGTCTTAATCCCAGTTATAATCCCAGAAAACATCTAAAAACTATAGTTTTGCCAGCTTGATTTAACACTAACTTTCTTTTAAAGCAGACTGTCATAGCCTGCATTATGTTCATGAGCAATAGCCATCAAGAACAGCACAACATTGAGACTATTTATCAGTAGTCTAATCATAGCAGCAGTGACATCAGGGCAAGCTTGGTTTTTCTGAATGAACAAGATAATGAAGTCATTAATTCAGAAAAACTGAGCCCTCTGTTTTTCTGAATTAACAGGTTATTTATCTGATTTGTTTTATGAATTAACAAGATAAATAATCCGTTCATTCAGAAAACAGGGCCACAATTATTTTTTTTTTTTCATAAATGCAACATGCTTCCGTACAAGAACATAAAGTGGTGATAAAAACTTTTTTTTTTTCTGGGGCCTGAGGAGAACATGGTAAACACAGTAATCAAATACGCATCTTGGAACAGTGAAATGAAATCATCACCTACTCTATAGAGCTGCCAATAACACACCTTTTTTTTGTAAACGTAAACCTCAGACGTTTACTTTTTGTAAAGGTAAACAGAAGCGCTACGACACTTCGTTTCCCAGCAGCAGCTGTTATTGGCCTGTCTTGACATGCACACACCAACGTAGAGAACTGTGGTGTCTGTGCTGCACAGAAACTGCGTAGGTGTGAGTTAAAACCGTCCCCACTGTCACCTAAACCCCAAAACATATATCTTACTGTAATGAAGGAAATATTTACATCCTACAGTATATCATCCTCTGAACATAACTGGGATGACTAAAATGATATAATAAATAAAATAGTCTTTTTTGTTTTAGATTGTGGTCATAGTCACAATTAAGAAACGGTCCCAATTAAAACACGTTTGACTTGCTGCACTGAGAAAAATGTGTTTTAACTTCAGTAAAGTATGTTGAGTGTAAATCATTTAAGTAACAAGGCAATTCATTCAACCAATACAGTGGTTTTCAAAATCTGACTGTATGATTTCACAGGTTATAGGGAAATGTACAGTATGTAGCCTACATAATGTGTGGTAGTCTGTGTATGTCATGGGTAAAAATATGTGTAATGTTCCGCTTTGGTGTTTTATAAAGCCCTAAAGAGTCCCTTTGTATGAGAAACAGCCTATATTTCATTAACAGATCAGAGAAACACTGGTATACTGTAATAATACTTTGAGGGCATTAAGCAAGTCCCTAGTTTTGGGAACAAGGTTAAATAGTCATTTTTTTCCAGAAAAAGAAACTGTTCCACATTTCGCAATGGTCACATACTTCACATTATTGCACTGATGCCAATGTTAATGATGGTACCAACTGTCACTTTCACTTTCATATTCCGCTAAAACAGTGCAGTAGCAGTGAGTAGAATTTGTGTGTGTGTGTGTGTGTGTGTGTGTGTGTGTGTGTGTGTTGTGTATGTATATGTGGTGACTTCATGGGACTTTATTTCCAGTCAGGTTCAACTGATTTAAACCAAATATCTTAATCTGTTTGTGAATAATTTTACAACTAACTTTCTCTTTAGTGTGTCACTGTATACAAGCTCAAAATAATTCCTCAAGAAGTGTATATACCATATTTTATTAGAAGGTTTATTGATGAACAGATTTCATCATTCAGAAATCTCTATCGTACAAATATGGGCAAGAGCTAGCGGAAGTCCTGATGAGCCGGGGAACGGGAATACTTGAAAGGGAGTGGGTAGTTTAAAGGGGTGAGTGGGTTCTTCTGTGAAGGAATGTTTGGCATGGAACCAGGGAGTTTCCTCCACCTACTACATTCTACTACGCATCAGAAAACAAGGAGACGGGAAGTAGGCCTCGTTGTTTTGATTTGTTAGTGATTTATTTTTGTAAAGAAAAATGGGAATTTAGGTAAGACATCAAGCATCTTACCTATCATCCAGCACTGGTACTGTTGAGCCATGTCTGGACACGGCCATGGAATTTTGGATGAGATTGATAGAATGCCAGTTTGAGTTTAGAAGACTTTAGTGCAGTTATTGGATGTGAGAGGGAACAGCAGTGTGGTGATCAGCCTAATCAATTGCTATTCCTCCTTTATTTTTCCTTTCCTTCCGATTGTGGAGCGAGCAAGTGAGTGAGTGAGTGAGCAAGCGAGTGGATTTTGGGGGGTCTATAGTATCATCAAGATTGCAGTTGAATTTATGGCACAAACAGTTCACAAGCAGCCCAAACTCCCAGCACAATCAGCTGTCAAACTCCAATAATTGTCCAACCAGACTGACCAAAGCTAGTATGACTCTAGTATGGCTAGTATGGGGGGGGGGGGGGCAGCTGACAGCTCAGCCAGTTCTCAGAATCCAATGATTGTCCAACCTGTCTGTGCATAGACATGTTCTATGTGAACAAAGTTGGAGAAACAAGGTTTGTTTGGGCTTCACAAGTGACTCAGCTGTGTTCACAAGAAGATGATGACTACATTTTAGATGAACAGAGATCCTTTTGAGTTCACTGGTGGTCTGAAAGGCTAATGATACATTTGGCATTTTTCTCTGGAGACACTGGTCATAGGTTTTCCTCTGGAGCGCACACACACTGATGTACTGTATTGTACTATTTCAAAACATTGGATATGCAAATGGATACTAAAATGCTCAACATTAGGTGCCTGTACGATTCAGAAATATGCAAGCAGATACTCTCCCTTCTCAAACAGTGACTAAGCAGCATGCAAAAGTGGTCTACATACTGTTGGTAAAAATATTGTGTACCAAAGTGAAACATGAGATCCAGTCACGAAGAAGTACAATCAGGATACAGGGTTTAATTACAGCTGTACAGGAGAGAGGCACACACGAAGCACAGGGTACTCCAGAATATGCGTCTCTGATTTGATAGAGAATTACACATGGTTTAAATACACAACAGCAAGGATAGATAATCATACAACAACAGTGGAAAACTTCAGGAGACACTCAGTCTACTTTAACCCGTGGTTGTTGACGTGAATGCGCCCCTGACGCATTATGTTATCCTTGTTTAGGAACAGTACAGATATCATACATACAGGGTCATTAGAATCATTCTTTTAGTGTGTCAAAGTGACCCACTAGTGAGAAAGACAAAGCTTTAAATCACACATTGGAATATGGGCCTAATGCAGACATTAAACCACATATTAGAACATTAAACTGAATGATCAATTCCATTTTCTCTCAGTCCCCCTTTTGCAGCCTTATTGGCTGGAACATTCATTAAATACCACCACTAGGAAATACACAAAATATATATATGATTATACAATTGTTTCATCCAAGTTACTCAGATCCAAATAAGCAGGTACATAACTAGGTTCATGACTAGTTTCAACAGATTTCTTAATTAACCGTGAAAAACACCTGCATATGACTGGTGTACAATAACAACTACCATAAATCAAACAGCAAATCAACAAGATAATCACAACAAGAGCTAATAAGCCAAAAAGAATATATTTGGTCCATCCCCTTAAACTATTCAGAAAGTCATCTATATCATTTTGCCAAGAGGTTGGAATAATTCCATTATTCTTATGGATCTCCTCCTCAGATTGGTGTATCACCCTTTTCAGATTATCAACCGATTTAGAGGCATCAGAAATATAGACGCAACACTCTTTACGTCGCAGAACTCTGCATAAACCTCCACGTGATGCATAGAGAAGATCCATGCCCATGCGATTTTCAAGTGATACTCCCCGAATCTGGGTGACCTCAACCTGTATATTCCGGATAGCTTTAAGAGTTTCATTTTCTGTTTTCTCATAGGCATCCCTAAGTCCCTTAACATCCTTCTGTAGGTCACGTACACCAAGTGGAGTAAAGAGGACTCCTAACCATTCCTCAGTCTCCCCTATATCGCGTTTACGCTTAGGTGAGTCATCAGGAGCTGATTCCACCTCCTTCTTAGAGACGACTCGTGACGGAGGGACCAGGTGGGCTAAATAGCAGACCCCGGAGGCGTCTGCCGGAATGGCAGCATAGGCAGTGTTACCACATGCAAATGCAGACCACTTTGGTGCAGCTAAGGGTGTTTTGAGTTTTTCCGCAGGGATGAGTTTATCACATTCTGAATTTCCTAACTTCAGTCCCGTACCCTTAAAGGACAGGCAAACTCGTGAGGTTACAGAAATAGCTGAAATAGGTGCAATAGCTCTTGGGTCATTATTCTCTGGACATTTAGATTGAGGGGGGTTAATGCATTTAGAACCACATGTGTAAGATGTGAGCTTACTCATTCGTGTTCCGGATGGAGTGACAATCTCTCTGGACTGCCAATCACACTGCCAAGACCCTGTGGATGTGTTGTAAATAAAAGTACCTACAAAATCATTAGTCAAGAGTCCAGGAGCTGGATACTTCTTGTGGGTCCAACTGGTCAATCTTACCTTTTCAGGATCCCACTGACATGGCAATGTTTTATTCTCTCGGCAAAGATCCTCTAAGGCCTGGCCAGCGGTTGCCGCACGTGCCGTAGTATAACTATCAGTTATCAAATCAATGCGAATATTCTCATCTGAACACTTAGGGTGCCAGGTGAAACGTCCAGCTTTTGCCAATGCCATCATATCCACTACCTTGGTCAGCGGACCATTATCGCAGTCTCTAAGTGTCCACCAATCGTCTTGCCCATAAGGGGCAGCATACATAGGCCATCCGCGCCCATCAGTTGGTAACAGATGACATACGTAACAGTCAGATTTATTCAATTTTGATGCTACATTTCTAGACATTACTAGAGCCAAATTTTCAGCATCATTGGAATCAATAGGAGCTAAATTGCTAGGGTGACCACTAGAGATTACCTGGGCAGGTGGTGGGACAGCAGCCTTTGTGTCCGGAATGGCCAGAAGGGCCATTTTAGCCCTAGCCTTCTTCTTCATAGGTATCTTGGTAGGTGGAGCTTTTACTTCACACTTTTCTGGCATAAGGCGCGTATGGCACTGTATACCTGGCTTAATATTCTTATAGATATAATCAGGAACATCACAAGGAGTATGTCTTGCACTGGGT
Source organism: Sardina pilchardus (assembly GCF_963854185.1). Classification (NCBI taxonomy): domain Eukaryota; kingdom Metazoa; phylum Chordata; class Actinopteri; order Clupeiformes; family Clupeidae; genus Sardina; species Sardina pilchardus. The sequence goes on along the minus strand of NC_085004.1, from coordinate 21,948,513 downwards.
GCATTAAATTCCCTATAGCACCAGAATGGAGTATGAACATTACTACCAAAGGGGAAATGAACTGACACGTGACCTATATCGTTAGAAAAGGTCACAGCATGTTCTGTTTCACTAATGCGCACATATCCCCCTGTACAATCCAAAATATAGACATGGCAATCCAGAGGCAGGCAGTGCCCTGCCGTACAATTGAACTGGATCATATCATCTGGCCAGAGCCCATGTCCTGAAGGAAAGAAGGTTAGCAAGCAAAACAGCACAGTAATCAACATTTTTTTTTCTTTTTTTCCTTCTTCTTATCAGTGTAGCTTCTTTATCTGAAAATGTCCTTCATGCAACAGATTGATCTGAAAAACGTCCAAAAACAGAGTGCAAGCTACGGTATGTGAGGTGGCAAAACAGCCTTTGCGACTGGCCACTGTATGTGTGTGCTATCAGTGTGGGGTCAACACCCTTGTTGTTGTCGCCCTAACCGAAATCCTCTTCACCAGAGACAGTTCTTCTCAATTGTAGTGGCAAATCCTCTTCTGTTTCTTTTTTTTTTTTTTTTTTTTTTTCTAATCTGAGGGTTGGGTGGACTTCCCTTCCCCCTTTCAGACTCTGTGGAGGGCGTTTTCTACCCCGTTGGTACCACAGGTCTGCTATACTAGAAGAAGTCGATCCAATTTCATTGAGAAAATGTAGGAATGCATCCCCTGTTGTAAGTGTGGAGCAACCGCCAACACCGGTGTTCACCGTTGAAGTGTATCCCCCTTGATGTGCCTGCTTCTGTAGACAGGCTGTCCTCAAGGGCGTGTGTAGCCGGGTCTATCCCACTTGTTTGAGTGCGATGTGGGAACTTTGGCAATACACCTCCAAAAGGTGTGCCGGGACAGGGCTGTGGCCTGTCCAGGACAGGAAAGTGTGGTGATGTGCAGAAGAGGTTGTTCCAACCTCTCCCTTTTGCCAGCTTTCTGAAATCTGTAACACACTTTAAATTCAGTTATGCATATGGTTTTACTTGTGACAAGTGCACCCATCGATGCCTTCCGTTACCTAGAGAGAGGAAGCAAGAGGTGTCAGTCAACATAATAATCTCATATGGTCCCTTCCATCCAGGTTCAAGCGGCCCTTTTGAATCAAATCTTTTCAGCATGACCTTGTGGCCTTCTTGAAAAACTCTGCGCCCTGTGGCAATCTCCAGGCTATCTTTTCTATCCTGTCTAATTCTTGCCAGTAATTGTTTATCACGCAGTAGTTTTGAAAGGTCCTGACAATACGCTTCCAACACAATCCTGTGGCTGTCCTTTCCCACCTCAGCAGTGAGGATAGGATCGTGTGGTAGGGTAAGATTTCTTCCAAACATCAATTCGGCCGGGCTGAGGCCTGTGGTTCTGTTTGGAGTGTTATGTTGTATCAGTAATACAACAGGTAAATGGGCTGTCCATTTACCTCCATATTGCTCCAGACGGGCCCTTAAGCCAGTCTTAAGCACACGGTTGTGGCTCTCAACATAGCCGGAACTCTGAGGACGGTAGGGAATATGAAGTTTTTGTTTTATTCCCAAATTCTTCAAGACAGTTGTTAAAACCTTTCCCGTAAAATGTGAGCCTTTGTCACTGTCAATCTGCAGGGGAAATCCCCAACGAGGCAGAATCTGTGTGTAAAGTATTTTTGCAACAGTGTCTGCCGTAGCCTTGCGGCATGGAAAACCTTCAACCCAACGGCTGAATCTGTCGATGCAGACCAACAAGTATTCATAACCCTCTGACTTTGGCAGCGGACCAACAAAATCAATTTGTATGTGAGTAAATGGTTTGTGAGGTCTCTCATCATGTCCCATTATCAGTTTGTTTTTGTGTGTGTATGGCGCCGTCTTAGCACAGCTGATACAAGTTTTCACAACTTGTTCCATCTCCGACATCAAATTAAAAACATACCAGTGTACCTTAATCAACGTGCAAGTTGTAGATACTCCTGTATGAGCCAATTGGTGGTAATCTCGTAAGAGTAGTGGCACCAGTGGGGGTGGCATGACAACCTTCTCATCCTTCATCCACAATCCCTGTTCTGAGAAACAGCAGTCTGCAGACATCATTTGGTCAAGATATTCATTTGTACTTGGATAAGCTCTCTGTAAATCAGACAGGTCTATCAACTCTGTACATGAAAATGTTGCTATCTGCGGTGCCTGTGTGTTAAGTTCATTATCATTAGTTTGTCTAACACCGTTTTCACTTATTCTCCCCCTTTTGTGATCTGAAGCAGCTGCCTTTGCAGCTCTGTCGGCCAGATCATTACCTTGTGCCAATGTGTCCTCGACTTGCACACTGTGTCCTGTAACCTTGATAACAGAACACTTGGAGGGAGTTACGAGTGTTAGAGCATCAAAAAGTTTCATAATTTCAGCCTTATGGGCAATCGGTGCACCGGCTGCAGTAGTGTAATTGCGGCTTTTCCAGACTGGACCCCAGGTATGGGTCGCATGGTATGCATAGGCAGAGTCAGTGTAACAATTAACCGGAATGTCCGACTGTGCAGCTATTTTTAAAGCATTAGACAAGGCAACCAGTTCTGCCACCTGTGCACCACCCCTTTCCAGGGCCCCCACCCGCAGAACTTTATCCCCCTCAACAACAGCCCATCCCGTCAGTCTCTCACCATCACGCATGTATGAGCTGCCATCAACAAAAATGTCCCTGCCACCGGGTATGGGCTCCGTGCCCACGTTTGCCTCGGCTTGGTTCATCATAATGTAGTCACAATCATGTGGCTCACCTTCAGCATGGTTCAGTGCGTTCCCAAAGATGAGGGCATCCTCGGTCTGAACGGACACTCTGGGATCAAACAGGCTGGTCTCCCATCTACCTCTCCGTTGCGCAGAGATAGTCTTTATGGTGCTTTCACCCAGCAGCTTCACAAACCTGTGCTGTGTGTGAAGAATTACTGGAGCAAAACCTGTGTAGAGTTCAGAGGCCTTCAAGGCCCAATCAAAACAATCCAGAGTCTGTACACATGCAGGCTGACCTTGCAGAGCAGGGGGTGTTTTGCAAGAGAAGTATCCTATCGGTCTGTAGGGCTTCTGGCTTTGTTGATTTGTTTGGCAGAGAACTGAGGAATAGAATGTATCAGAGGGCATAGCCCACAAGTGGAATGGCTTACCAGGGTCAGGATGCGCCAACACAGGTGAAGAAGCCATTGCCTGCTTTAATAAAGTGAATGCCTCATCCGCCTCTGCAGACCATTCGATCTGGGCACGGCCAGGGTGGCCACCTTTCAACAGGTCAACTAGTGGGCGTGAAATGTCAGCAAAATCAGGAATGTGTAATCTGACATAGTTAAACATACCCATTATTTCGCGGACCCCGCTGATTGTGTTTGGTCTTGGGAGAGCCAGGATTGCCTTCACTCTCTCTGGAATCACCCGGCGGCCAGAGTTCCCAACTCTCTGTCCCATGTATGTCACTTCTGGTAAAGCACACTGCGCCTTTTTGGGATTCAGTAGTATTCCTTGGTCCTGCAAAACTTGGCACAATTGAGTCAGTTCTGACAAGTGTTTGTCAGGGGAGGTACTACATAATAGAATATCGTCACAATAATTGAGGAGGAGTGATGAGGAGGTTAAGTCAGCCCGCACAGGTGCAAGTACCTGTGCCAATACCTGGTGAAAAATAGAGGGGCTGTCTACATACCCTTGTGGTAACCTTCGGAAGGTGTATTGGTGGCTGTCACAAGTAAATGCAAATCTGGGTTGGTCTCTTTCATCAATTGGAATGCTGAAAAACCCATTACAGACATCCAGGGCAGAAAACATAGTGAATGAAGGGTTTAATTGAGACAACAGAGTGGCCGGGTTAGCCACTATAGCATGCCTGGGAGGTGTGACCTTGTTTAATGCTGTGTAATCAACAGTCAATCGCCACGACCCATCTGGTCGTGGAACTGGCCACAAAGGGGAATTTGTAGGCGAGGTGCATCTTTTAATTACACCTTCAACTTCCAATTGTTCAACAATTTCCTTCACTCCCTTTTCTGCAGCTCGCTTCAGAGGATACTGCCTGACTGGTTTGTGCATTGGCCCTGAAACTCGTACTGGTGTGATTGGTATGCACCCTACCGCATGCTTATCAGTGGTCCAAAGCCTTGGAAACAGAGTTATGAGTAGCTTAAGAACAGGGTTGGTTTGTAAATGGCTTTCTTTTAGGGCAGCTATTCCTTTATGTCTGTCTGTGATAATAGGAACTGGAGATGCAAACCGTGCTCCATCCATCACCCGGCCGGGGAGGAGTACTGAGCATTCAAGTTCACTCAGCAAATCCATTCCTAGTATGCTGCCTAGATTAGTGGGTCCTACCCAAATCTGTATCCAAAACACATTACACAGAGGGGGAAAAGTTAATGGTACAGGCTCAGAAAGATTAAAAGTAACACAGCCACCTAGCCCTTCAAATGTGTTAGTCTTGTTTGTGATGGGTAAATCAAAGTCAGTTATTGAGACAGACGCTCCAGTGTCAATTAGCATAATGCAATCCCGGCCTCCAAGAGTCGCGCTAACAAAGGGGCGAGTGTCAGAATGTGAACCTGCCAGGGAGGCCACCTGGCGCTAATCATCAGAGTGGTTGAGATTGGCTCTAGCCAGGCTCTTGAGCAGAGACATGAGCTGAGAGTTTGTCTCAGTGTCAGGTGATTTTTGCTTTTGTTTTTGAGGGGAGTTCTGACAATACTTAGCCCAATGACCCATTTGACCACATTGGTGACAAGCTCCTTTCTTACCCTTCCCTTTATGCCTACCCTGGGAGGTATGGGTGTGCTCTACAGCAGCTATTTTGCCTCTACCTAGTTCAAAGTGGGCCTGAGTAGATTCAGCTCTTTGGCCCCAGGCCATAAACTGAGCCCATGTCTGTATCTGAGGGAGGCCTATTGCCCACATCTGCTTGTACTTGTTATTGAGGTTATTAGATGCAGATTCGATCATAAACATTGAGTCAAGTGTTGGGGTCTCTGGAACACAAGCAGCTAGAGTTTTATGTGCTTCTGTGAAGCGTGTTATCCAAGAGGAGAAAGACTCATTAGGGCCTTGGACACAAGTGGCAACAGAGCTATAAGTGTAGTGTCCTCTCCCTATGATTGTTTGAGCCACAGTTTTACATTCAGTAAGATATGCTTCCCAAGAGGGATCATCAATTGGCATGTTATTGGGCCAGTTTCCTTCAGAAAAGCGGGTTGCATAACCCAAAGGAGCCTTAGCTTTAATGACAGTGATAACATCACCAGGAGACAATCCAAAGCTCACCGTAGCATCTCTAAGTTTAGCCCAGAAATCAACATTTGGGTCCTGCATCTTAAGGGGAGGTACTGTTTGCAAAATACCACCAAGTTCGTTAGCTTTCAGAGGTATGGGATATCCATAGTGTCCCATACCTGCAGCTCGTCCATTACTAACAAGTAATGTGTCAAGATTGTGAACTTGATCAAGTTCTCGCTGGGGTAAATATGATATAGGAGCCATCTGAGGCACAAAGTCCCTACTGGAAGGAGGAGCGGTGGGGGCTCTGGGCATGCATCGGTACACGCTCTGCCCTGACCTTGAGCCTTGATAACCAGGATTGCCTGTTTCATCACAGAGTGTCCTGGGCCCATCCGACTGCTCACGCCTTCGGATTTCTGCAATGGCCTTAATTCCCTCACCCTCATTCGAACGTTTAAAAATGTACGTTGCCAATCTAGTTATAGCTTTGGCTTGTTCAATAGGGCTCCTTGGATTTACCTCAATGCCATCTGGGAGTTCTCCCAACAATTCCTCAACTAATTTACTCATTGTCTCAGAAGCCTCTTTTAACTCTTTTCTAAGTTCAGGTATACAAACAGGTTGCCCATCGGGCTCTAGGAGCAGTCCTCCAGACTTCTGAGCCCACACATACTCCAAAAAACGTGCATATTTCATCTTCTTTTTATCTGGCTTCACCTGAAGAACCCATTCAGAAGCTTTCCTAATGCCCCAAACTGTCTGATAGCCATCTTTAACCATATCAGTTTTAATTGCGTCATATTCTTTATCATCACCAATCATAGCCATAGCAACCTGGATGGACAATGGAACCCTTCCTGCATCCCAAGTGGCCATCTTAGCGTAACTGGTCTCAAACTTTAACAGATCTGTTCTTAACAGATAGACTTTGCCAGAGTCTAATTTAGCAAACCAGTGATAGTGATCCTTCTCAAACACCCAGATATGTTGCCACTCCTTGGAGATTCGTTGACGTAGGCCCGTCTGTGCGCGCACACAAAATTTCCTTTCTTACTGGGGAGACCTTAATGCCCAGGGCCGATAGCTCAGCCGTCACTGACGCTGACTACCACCCAACAAAAACTATCCCCAAACAAATGTCTATTCGGTTAAGAAAGACAGTGGCCCTACTCACCCGAATCTCCCTTTGCCCAACCAAAGGCAGAATGTAGCACTTAAAAGGAACAAACCAGTACTACTCACCACGAGTGCAATTCTCCGGCGTGTTGAGGGATCACACACATCAGGTTTCAATTTTCAAAACAGAAGAATCCTTAATTCAATATATCCATATAATCAATGCTCAGGTAGAACCTCCAGAAACTGTTGGTAAAAATATTGTGTACCAAAGTGAAACATGAGATCCAGTCACGAAGAAGTACAATCAGGATACAGGGTTTAATTACAGCTGTACAGGAGAGAGGCACACACGAAGCACAGGGTACTCCAGAATATGCGTCTCTGATTTGATAGAGAATTACACATGGTTTAAATACACAACAGCAAGGATAGATAATCATACAACAACAGTGGAAAACTTCAGGAGACACTCAGTCTACTTTAACCCGTGGTTGTTGACGTGAATGCGCCCCTGACGCATTATGTTATCCTTGTTTAGGAACAGTACAGATATCATACATACAGGGTCATTAGAATCATTCTTTTAGTGTGTCAAAGTGACCCACTAGTGAGAAAGACAAAGCTTTAAATCACACATTGGAATATGGGCCTAATGCAGACATTAAACCACATATTAGAACATTAAACTGAATGATCAATTCCATTTTCTCTCAATACTCACATCTCTACATCTCTATCGGGGCCTAAGACAGCTCTGTAGATACATCAAAAAATTATGATGTTTTTGTTTTCATTTGACTTTCCACCATTTTGGAATTCCCAAACTTCAACATTTTGTGTTCATTTTGACCTCGGCCATTTTGGAACTCACTCTCTCTTCTCCCTGTTGTGCTTCTCCTCAGTACCGCTCCTGGTTGCAGGCGAGTTACCAACCCAGTCCCCTCAAGGAGCAGGAGCAGGTGGAGGCCCTGCTCACTCTGCTCGCTGAGCAGCAGCAGCAGGAGCGCGAGCGCAGGGGAGAGGGGGACCCGGCGTGGATGAACCAGGCCTCCGGCGTCTACCCGCTGCCCTACAACGCCTACGGCTCAGACAGCAAGAGCTGAGAGGGTGGAGATGGGGGGGTCCTCCGTCAGATCAGGGTTGAGCCGGCGATTAGCTTGGTGCTTTTTCAGGTCAACACAGAATCCCCCCCCCCCCACCCCACGCCACCCCAATCCAACTGTTGAACAGAGCAACTGTGCATCTGAAGATAGTCACGCAGAGATCTTTAGCCCCTCTGACATAGGACACCCACACACCACTACCGGAATGTAACATTAGTATTTCCTACATATGCTCCTCACTAAGTATGTGTTGTGTTTTGAGGTGATTGATCACACCGAATAATACCTCCTTTATGTCAGGATGTGCAAATTAGTTTGATTAGTTTGTGTTTGGCTGCTAAAACCAGGACTTCAAGAGTAAATAACACTGACTGGGAGGTAAAAGAATTCGCTCACTGTTACACAAGTTAAGGGGTTTTTGCCTAAGTGCCAGAGAACAGATAGATGGTGTCCAACTGAAGAGAGGATCTTTAAAAGCCATGTTTTGGGGTTTACTCACAGACTCCCACACTCTACTCAGATGCCACACTACTTTTATCATCATCCGATTCTTTTTTATAAGGTATCTTTTCAGAAAAAAAAAAAAAAATGTATGGTACTTATTCAGCTGTATGAGATATATGTATTTGTTTTGTTTTTCAATAATGATTTATACAATTTAATTGAAATTATATATATTTACTGTTAAATTAAAATAAAACTATTTATACTCAGTGTTCAGACTTCCTTTATCTCACTGTCATGAAAAACAGAACTGAGATTTCCAGGATTTTGTCCCCCCCTCTAGTTCTTGCTACTGTTACGTCTTGCTACAGTACAATGCACACCTTCATATTCCCAATTATTTTGAAGTGCAAAATCATGAAAGATGTAGTAGGGGACCAGTAGGAATCATTGAATCTCCCGCAGTTCTTGGTCCCTGTGACAGCAGCGCAACAGCAGACGCAGGTGTTTGGTCAGCACAGCTGTCTGTTGCCCACTGTGAACTGGTCACAGGTTGCACCTAAAGCCAGGAGATAAGCGAAAACCACAAAACCTACTCGGATCCCTTTCCAGTCCCTCAACATGTGATCCTGTTTTCCCAGCATCCTCTTTCAATGGTTTCTAAATGACTCTGACCACAGGTACTGTAGCTGTAGGATTGCATGGCTTAGAAAGCCGGCCTGGCCCAGATTAATACGATTCACCTTTTGTGGATTTTGAAAATAAAATATGGTTCAATTGGAATGTAGACTTTTAGTTGTAAACAAGAGGTCATGATTGTGGACTATTGGTTGTAGACAATAGTCGGTAACACTTTACTTTGATAGTCTGCCTACAGAAATTTAATACACCATCTGTTAGGATTAAAGTAAAATATAGCCTAGTTCACAGCGTCAACAGAGTTGGATGATAATCTGAGCATCTGTGGGCGAATAAAGTGTGACCCAAAAGTCTTTAGACTTTAAGGTACCATAGGTGGATAAGATGGATTTCACGTCAAGATATCCCAGTTCCTATTTATAATATCTGGGTATTGGTATTAGTATGTATGTGGCTTGCTGTGTATCTTGATGTAGGGATTGATTTTTTGCTAAACACTAAACTTTTCTTATTGTTATTTCCCTTTTCATCAAACTGCTCGCTTTATGAACAGGTTTTCTAAAAACAGAGAGAGTGTGGTTGAATAGTATTTTTCTAGGAAAAAAATACTAGCCTAAATGGGAAGTAACTGGAAAATGGTAATAGCAGGCCTAGGCTGGAAGGATTAAAAAGGATTTCAGAATTTAAGTTTAGAAATTATTGTTTGAAATAATGAAGCAATAATATTGCTGTAAAACACAAACAGAGTTATCTGATCAAATAATAACATTTTTACATTCTCTACAATAGGCTGTTATTAGATATACTTAGATTTCATTTGGACAAGTGTGAAACTCCCTTCCGTGGTTCAAAAGCTCCCATAAAGTAACCAGATGCCTTTTTCTAGTACACTCAAGAATGATTAACCGGTTAACCCTAGTGATTTCTTGTAAACTCACTTGCTTCGCAGAACTCAATTTCCGGATTGAGAGTGTCACGGATACTCCACACTGTGATTGGGTAGGATTTTTTCTATCTATCCAATAGCTAACCACTACCAGGCCCGTTCCATGTGAATGGATACGATAAAGTAGAAATCAGTTTGACAGGCAATTACTTTCTTCATCAGGTACCATAAGAACAGTCAGCAACTTTTTACGTGCCGTTTTCTGGTTTGGACTTACAGCAGGCGCATTCACAAGGTTTGTGTCCAAAATTGATCAGTAGTGCCTCACTGCAGATCAACTACACAGCATACAATCGTTAAATAACTCTAGGCTACTTAAAGCTTCTGTGTGTCTAATTCAAGATTATGTCATGTTTGTAATTTCAGATGACGCTAAATACAGGGGGTCGCAGGCTGAAGCAATGGCTTGTTGAGCAGATCAACAGTAACCAGTACCCCGGGCTGTTGTGGGAGGATGAGAATCGGACCATGTTCAGAATACCATGGAAACATGCTGGGAAACAGGACTATAACCAAGAAATCGACGCTTCCATCTTCAAAGTGAGCTTAGCTAATTCTGTAGCCAGTTTGTTAAGCTGTATCTGAAAGCCAGAAAGTTAATGGTTTCGGATAGCACGGATTTGATTTCCTTTCTGTTTACGTTCACTTATCCTACCCTTTAATGTTTGACGATTAGTCTATGTAAACATTAGGTCATATTTTTAAAACGATCATTTATGCAAGTGGACCTACATTGGTCCTACATTGGTAGTTTATGGGCATAATAGTTTTTCTTTCCGCCAATTCTAAGACGTCAGATTTGACGCCGTGGTGTAAAGGCAGCAGGTGCCTTAAAAGAATTTTGCCAAATCTAGCCTATATTCTAAGGAAATTCGTAATGAAATATTGAATGAGCTGTCTTTTTCTATTACAGGCTTGGGCTGTATTCAAGGGTAAGTTTAAGGAGGGTGACAAGGCTGAACCTGCCACTTGGAAGACCAGGCTCCGCTGCGCTTTGAACAAAAGCCCAGACTTCGAGGAGGTGACAGACCGTTCGCAGCTGGACATTTCCGAACCTTACAAAGTCTACAGAATTGTTCCAGAAGAGGAGCAGAAGAGTAAGTCTATAAGGATCTCACAATGTTTTTAAACTTAAAGTATTGTCAAGGGTCAACCTCAAAGTATGTTGTGTGACGTTTAAGATGCCTCCAATGCGCCGCTCGTGCGTTTATGGCGCACGGTGACTTGTTTTACGCATTACACGTCTAAAAAGAATAATTGTTACTGACAGTTTAAGGGTTAGGCTGGTAAGGGCAAACACTAACGTCTCACTCACGGGCTCTCAGTCTCTGCAGGTAAAGGGACAATAACAGCTAACATGGGTTGCTCCAGTGAAGACATGGAATGCAGTCCAGCAGAGCTTGAGGAGCTTATGAAAGATGTCAATCAGGTAATTTCCAGTTATTTTTTATTTTTGTGATATTGCCTTTCACAAAAATTAACACTACATTTCATACTCTAATGTTTGGTGCAGTGTGGTTTTGATTGTTTGTTTGTTTACTTATTTTGTGTGAAATTGAGTATCTTCTTTTCTCTGTATGCAGTGTTCTGGTGATGAATACACAAGCTTCATCAAAAGAAGTCACTCTCCCCTAGAAGACACTTGTAGCATGCAGCCAACTCAGGAGTGGTGGCCCCAGGACTCTCACAATGGTAATCATCAATGTATGACTGCAATGGACACTATGAGTGTCTTTTGGGCCTCACTTTATAAATATCGGGATATTTATAAATATATTTTTGTAATGACTTAAATGTATTACAAAGGCTATATCTGTTTAATAATTAAGTTCTTCTTTTTGACCTGTTCTGCTCATTTCCATAATGAGTATATCTTCTCAAATGAATCAAACACTATGCAACCTAAAGTAGCTTGTCTATGCAACACTTGCATGCAAAGGATTAGCCAGTTTCCTTGAAAATAATTATAATGTTGCTGACTTGACTTCTGCCTTTTCTCAGGCTGAGGGTGCTCTTTTTGTTGATTCAAAGGCTGAAACTTTTTTTAAAACAGCACTAATTTCAGCAAAGGTCACGGTATCTCAGAAAGCTAATGACTGGTAATAACCTAAAAAGTCAACAGTGAATAAACCAAGACTTAGAAGATTTATTTTGCAACTAGAAAACCTTGGTGGTGATTGAATGTGGAGGAGTCTTATGATGTCTCTCTCTCTCCTTATGACTCACAGTGCTTCCGATGCATCCAGATATTGCACCACTTGGTTCTCTCAACTATGGTAAGTATTCACTCCTCTGTGCTGCAAAAAGTGTCATTTCTAGTGTGTCTGACCCCTGTCCTCATGTTTTGTCATTGGTGGAAAGCACTCTAGTGCTACACCCAGTGTTCCATGATGTTCATTCAATGATGTTATAATCTATATCGTGCTGGAATATTATTTAATGAGTTCACTTTCTCTTTCTTTTGTACTCCTGTGTACTTTTGTACTCAATAAAAGTTGTGAATTATATCATAAAAAGCACAATGTATCAATGTTGTAATCTTACTTCACGTGTTTAACAAAGACCCAGAGTTGAGTTGAGAGTTGACTGTTCTGTTTGTCTCTTCTCCCCTCTGCACCCCATACAGCGTTCTCAAACATGCTGATCTCATTCTATTACGGTGGGAAGCCCGTGGGCAGCTTGGTGACTAGCCACCCTGAAGGCTGCCGAATCTCCCCCTGTCAGCCCCCAGCTAGCAGCCTGATCTACGGCGGGGACAGCCTGCAGAACATCCGCTTCCCGTCAACGGAACACATCGAGAACGAGCGCCAGCGGCAGGTGACCCGCAAGCTTTTAGGGCACCTGGAGCGCGGCGTTCTGCTGCGGGCCAACCGCGAGGGCATCTTCATCAAGCGCCTGTGCCAGAGCCGCGTGTTCTGGAGCGGGCTGGCCGGCCACTACGGCCCCGGGCCCTGCAAGGTGGAGCGGGACGCTGTGATCAAGATTTTTGACACAGGCCGGTTCTTCCAAGGTGAGGACGCGAGTTAAAATGTGTACGTTTCTCACTGAAAGTTTTCCCTGCTTTTATTAGGCAGAGTGGATTTGGCTTATGCTTTCGTTTGTGTGTTTGTTACTTTAAGGACTTCAGCTGTACCAAGAGGGCCAGTGCCCGGCCCCTGACCCCACTGTCACTCTGTGTTTTGGAGAGGAGTTTCATGATGTCAGCACGGCCAAGAGTAAATTAATCATCGTTCAGGTGAGAACAGACGTGAAACTACTTTATGGAGTGTGGCATATTGCCAGAGGAATAGCATAACTATACTGCATTATGCTAAAGTCGTGACAAGAGGCAGTAATGTTATGTTAAATAATTAACATCAGTGACACAGACTGTTTCGTTTTCTCATCTCTTGTCATTTACTTGGACAGATCACTGCAGTGAATTGCCAGCAGCTACTGGAAGCAATGAATGACATTTGTAGCTACAGTGTTCCCCAACACCCTGCCTGTTTCCGAGACAACCTGGCTATCACTGCCTAAGCTCAAACAATGACAACAAGCAAATGCCAGTGTAAGAAGAGGATTCATTGAGGATTCATTGTTCATTTGAAGGATTATTTTGCAAGAATTTTCCAAGCATTAATGATGACCCTTTCAAAGCATTAGTAAAGTTGGGAAATATTAATAGCAGAGCATCTCAGGTCTCAAAGGAGCAGCTCTATATTAATGAAACTTGTTGGAGAGGTCTAGCATGTGGCTCAGGAGAGAACCCATTGATTCGGTAATCCAGTTTTTTCGGATATACAGTCCATTAATGGGTTCTGTCTTGGTCCATTAAGTTTCACTTTCGCTAATGCATCTCAGGTTTTTGTAATTACTATTATAATATTCATGCATTGCATTATCCAGCAAATTCATGCTTAAAGAAGTTTAGGGTGCTTTTTCTGTAACACCTTTAATATGCCAAGCTTTGTGAGTGTGTTTACATGCACACTAAAAAAACTGATTATTATCAGGGTTTTGTAGTTATCTGGTAATTCAAGTGCTTGTGAAAATTGAATAATCAGATATTCATAATCTGTTTACTGTCGTTATCGGTTTATGAAAATCTGTTTAACACTCCTAGGTTTCTATCAATATTCTGATTTTGTTGAGACATGTACAGTATACACCTTAAACAGCTGTTTCCAGCTACCCGATCATATCAAGAAATCATTTTGTTAGTGTGCATGTAAACGTGTAAGAAATATCAGCTGTATTGAGCCTCTTTGAGTGTACAGAATCTCCATACCTTTAGTATGAGTAAATGTTTTGTCAAAAATGTTGTCAAATTTAAATGGATAGGTTTTACTATCTCATGATTTTGTTCTGTCAGAAATAAAGACATGTATCTTTCTCATCTGTGGCACTGTTGTTTGCAAACACACAATCTCACACAAGCACACAAATAGCCAACATTCAAATGCTGTTAAAATGTTTCATCAAACCAAAGTGCAATGCATAAACGTTTATGAGGATTATGTTATGAACACTGTTAAACCTTGACTTCATCAAGACTTGAATATTAATATCAATAATCCTGCGTACCAAAGATATTTTAGTGTTAGAGGTAGACCCATAAGAGACAGAAAGGCCTGAAAATCAACCTAGAATAGACCTCCTGAAGTTTTGATTTAGACTGGAGCAGAGTGGACACAATTAGGGGTTAATAACACTTAAATCAAAATCTTCAAGTTGTGTTGGGTTTTCCATGATCTTTATTAATTTCAACAGATTTTTTAATGGAAAATATTCACTTAAGAAAATATGTTCAACACCAGAAAATGTGGAGGCACCAGAAACTAGACATAATAGAAGTGAAGAACTGTGTTTCTAAAGTACCTTGAAATTTGGAGGCACCAGAAACTAGGCATAGTAGAAGTGAAGAACTGTTTCTACAGTATAATTACCGGACCTCAGAGTAAATTGTCAATGCTGAAATGCATTTGTGACCATTCACAGCGAAATCAGTCGTTTTGCGCACATCGTTATTTTGAGAAAATCAACAGTAACAAACTTCCGGGTTAAAATGTTGAATTTCACGTTTTCGCATAATTCGGCTGTATACAGTCTACAGTTTCATATTGTGAACGCATTTCACTGAAAAACCTACGTTTTGACTGTTAAACCCGGTGAAGATTCAACACATTTGCTGTCATTCTCATTGTGCACGCGCCGCTTAAACAGGTGATTTCTCCTCTTCTGGCATATCGTGACAGGAGAACCATGTCAACTTTGGATGCGGTTATCTTAGCGATAGTTTGTGTAATACCCTCGATATACATATCGTTGGAAAGCTTAGTTTATGGCCGTTCACGTGAGCACACTAACTTAATTTGCTAAATTTTACCGAAACGACTGGTTCCGCTATACAGGGTCACATTTGTATAATTTAGCATAACCTTAATTTAGACACCAAACAAGCATCATGTGATTAACTCCAAACAAAAAAAGCATTCTGATATGAAAAGATTCAATCAATAATCATATAATCAGATATGAGTGTCCATGACAGCTCATCCAGTGTACATACCCGTAATTTCCCGACTATTAGTCGCGGCTTATACATTGATTTTGCCAAATTTACTCCTCCATGAGGGTAATACAGGGGGGCAATTAATATGGTGTTTATATGGTTTTGTTTCTTTTAGCTTGCATAAAACACTGTCCTGCGGCTTATACACAATGCGGCTTATATGTGGGTAATTACCGTAGTGATTGCACTAAATTTATGATGGAATGATTTACCTAATGCTCTTCATTCTAGCGATCGCTTTGGGCTCTTCAAAAAAAACATCTAAAGACTGTCTGCCTTGTGTACCTTTACCTTATTAAGCGTATGTGTAATGTGTAATGTATATATGTATATTTATGTCTATGTGTGTTTGTGTTTGTGTGTGTGTACTGTATGTGTGTGTGTGTGTGTGTGTGTGTGTGTGTGTGTGTCTGTGTGTGTAAACTATAAACCTGCTCATAGGAGAGGACTGACTAAATTGTCCAAGAAAAAAAAAAAGAAAAAAAAAACAGAGGACATGGAGTCTACAAGAGGGAAAAAGAAGGAGATCCCCGATGACTGAGTCATGGCTAGATGGGTGATAGTGAAAGGAGGAAGAGAAGATAGGGACTCACTCACAGGAAAGGGGGGCTCACTCTCTGTTTCTCTCACTTTATGGGAGTGAGTCATGGAGATATCCCTCTCTGCAGTAGTTCACTTACACTCAGCTAGATCTCAAGTTTTGCTGTCCATGGATGAATTCCACGAACATTAACAGGAAATATTGGCGTAACCTGTGACTGCACATTTTCCTCTCAGAGACTTCAACAAAATATCATGTCATTTCTTTATGGATGAATGATATTGGATCATGTCATTTTTTTTATGGATGAATGATATTATTTTACATATTTTACAAGTGCCATGCGTCGATCAGGTGATTTGAAATCATTTTTGATAAGCTGACAGTTTGCGTCAGTTGTAGTTGACACAGCTGCGATTTCAGCTGCGATTCTTTTTCATGTTTCTCCCCCACCCACCCGTCCACTTCCAGGTGAGTTTGGAGGCAGATTGTGATTGCAGGGGCGACGCGAGGCATTTCTTTCTAACCTCATGATTCCTCAGAAGACTGCCTCTCTGTGGGGATTTCTGTGGCTCGCTCAAGCAGGCTCACATGACTCCTGACACATCTACTTCCTCATTGATCCGCCCCTCTACTTTTTAATGACTGGCACAATTTAATGGCACAGTACACACTTTCCAAATTATATTTTTGGGGAGGATTTTTTTTACCCCTTTGGTATACAGTATGGGTGTAATGTATCATAAGCTAATGAAGAGTATACGTGCACAATCGTTGTACTATTTAGGACTAGTGACTGACAGCTTTCATCGGGATGGCTTAAGGGCCTTTTTAGAAGAATTCTAAATTCTTCTTTTCCATATTCCTAACATACATTGTGCAACTTGGTACTCCTGTTTGCTTTTCCTCTTTAATGAATGTTTATTATGAGTTGATTAGGCTTAACTTTTTTAAGACAATGGTACTCTACATCTAGTACCCAAGCTCTATCTCATGAATCATACATATTAGGGGCATATTGGGGCAGCTGTGGCCTACTGGTTAGGGTTTCGGGCTTGTGACCGGAGGATTGCCGGTTCAATCCCCGACCAATCCACGGCTGAAGTGCCCTTGAGCAAGGCACCTAACCCCTCACTGCTCCCCGAGCGCCGCTGGTTGGGCAGGCAGCTCACTGCTCCAGGTTAATGTGTGATTCACCTCACTATGTGTTCACTGTGTGCTGTGTGTGTTCACTAATTCAATTAAATTGGGTTAAATGCAGAGAAACTAATTTCCCTCACAGGATCTAAAAAGTATTCTTCTATTCTATTATAAACATATACTGTATAGTCACCACAGTAAGGTCTTTTTTAGATGCAAATTAAATCGACCTCCAACCTGACACTGAACCCCTGTCCGATGTTAAACCTGGCTCTGTGTCTTACGCAGTCTCATACTCTCATACATGTACATAAAGATTAGACTATGGCTATCCCCTTGGCTAACATGGTAGCGGATGCTGGCAATCAGCCTGTCAGTCAGAAATCGTATCAATACTGTTTTATCTCTTGGCTTCTGCTCAGTAATGCAGCCTTAGGCCAAAGTTAAAGACGTCCACTGGAAAAAGTAATGAGAGAGTGAGTGTAGGTGTGTTTGTGTGTTTGGCCAGGGCCTAAAACAGATATTTGAAAGAGTCAATAAGAAGAGTACGTGTCCTATGGAGGTGTGACACTTTATATCCAATGAATAGTGATAATATATTACACTATCGGTATCATATTACACTATCGGCACCAGATATTATTATCACAGTATTAAAGATCTTTTTCCCCACACCAATAACATAATGATCAGCCAATAAAATGACTTATTATTACATTATTAAAAGTAATTATGTTATTGCTTCAGAAATGTTAAGAAATTAAGTTACTAGCAAGTTATTACGTTATGGGCATTATTACATTAAAAACGGCCAAAATCATTATGGTCGTTACTAAGTTATCAGCTCTGGTAATTACATTATTTAAGGATTTATTTTTACCAAGCCAATAATGTAATAACCAGCCAATAACTTAGTAACTTATTACACTATTGGCAAAAAGTTATTACATTATTGTTTCAGAAATGTTATTGGAAAGTTATGTTATGGGTTTGATTAAAAATGGCCAATTATACGCTTATTCTTATATTATTGGCTGCTACAAGGTCCTGCGGATATAAAATAACAATACTACTATTACTACTACTACTACTACTACTACTAATAATAATAATAATAATAATAAATTTTATTTGGGACGTCTTTCATGGCACTCAAGGACACCTTACAACAACAAAAGCAAAAACAACAACATAAATTATAGTAATAAAAATAGTAGATCATTAAAAAAAATCTGGGAAAAAGAATTACAGGGAGTAGGCAGATGGGATTTGAAAGTGGAGAGTGAGTCAATGTTCCTGATGCTGGGTGGGAGGGAATTCCAGAGACAGGAAAATGTCTAATAAGTGGAGGTGAAAAACTTATTAGACAAACAATGTCTAATAAGTGGAGGTGAACATATTTTCACTAAACAATTTAGTGAAAATATGATATACTACAAATAGATGATTTTGAAAATATATCTTCAAATAAATACTAAAGTCTAAACATAATAGTAACTTGTTGAGCTTTATTTATCTATGCAATTCAGAGAACAGTTCTTCATTTGGCACACTCAATTTAATAATAAATGCAAAAGTTGATGAAGTTTTTTACTCAAATGCTATGGCAACACTCATAGTGAACCATAAGCCCTTCTCAGTAACTGACAGAGCCCAAACATGCAAATAAATGACATATAGACCTGACACTGAGGAAACAGACCCCGACATTGTGGCTTGGGATTACAGCACGTGACAGTGATTTTTGCTAGCAGTGGCAGTGTCTGCACTGTGGTCTGCAACGTGTTGCAACACAGCTTTCTGGTCATTAACCAGACGCCAAAGCCTTCATGACAGAGAATTCTAATAACCCCACATAGAGGGCGTACAACACACAGGTCCACACAGCACACCTGACCTGACACCTACAGCGATCAAACAAACTTAACTACCCTGAAGCAAGTGAGAAAGAGACACCACTAGGCTGTTGGACTGTGTTATTGCTGTTGTTTATTTCTTTATTTATTTTCTACTTTTGGTTTGTGTGGTGGGGCTTTGTTGCGCTGTCTGCATCCCTCACTGGTGCTGACAGCTCAGAATGTTTACAGCACGCCGGACGATCTGGCTGCAGAGTCAGCATTAAAGTTCCCCTCAGAGCTCGCCTAAGATGTGAATCGGCCTTCACAAAGTGCTTTGCAAACCACTTATGCAGAGCCAGTTTGTCTGACTAACGTTTTTTTTCATCTGTTGACCAGTGGCCATGTGACAAATCCTCATATTGTGGTTTAGCGGTTTGCTGTGTAAAGGCAACATGATTAGAGCAACAATCATTAAAACAGGAATCAAGTGAATTTCAGATTAGAATAGATTCAACTTCATTGTCATGGAAATGATATTAAGTTAGCTTCTAACTAGAAGTGCAAAAGAACAGAATTATGTACAGAAAGTGCAGTTATATAGACTTACTGTACTGTATGCTATGTGCACTTGGATGGAGGAGCAATATATGGGAAAGTAGTTAACTATGTATATGCAGTAGGCTATATTCAATTGTGTGTGTGAAAATATAATCAGGGCAATGTGAAAGGTGTAGCCTGTGGAAAAAACATGTCAATGTGTCAGAACTGAAGAGAATTTGTAGCTAGTGTCTGATCTCTCTCTCTCTCAATCTTTTGTAGTTCCTCAAACAGAGGAAATTTCCATGAGTCTCCATGGAAATGGAATCTGAACATTTCTAAGTTTTCTATTTTAATTAGTTAATGTGAACTAATATCTACAGTAGGTGAAGCAAACACATTGCATGCCTACTCCAAACTATTGAGTCTGGGAGGTGTCATAGCAAGATATCTTTTGTATATTGAGAGAATGTGCACTTGTTTTATTCAATTGTGTGCTCGTTTTACTAAATACTCTTTACTAGTACTAATCGTACTACTATGCTACTGTTACTACATTGCACACATCTGTACATGTTGTTCATACATTGTTCATATTACATATAGCCATATTTATTAGGCTCTTTAAGGTATCTGATTATACAGTGCACATGTTTATATTTAAATTATAGTCTAAACCACCTTCTAGCCAACTGTATACTACTGTCTACATTGCACTATATTTCTTGTCCTGTCTATGCACCACCTGCCTATACTTTGTATAATATCACATTGCACTTTCTACTGTTTTGCACTTCTGGATGAACGCAAACTGCATTTCACTGTCTTTACACATGTACTCTGCACAATGGCAATAGAGTTGAATCTAGTCTAATCTAAAAATACACAAAGTTCTGCTTAGACAGAGCCTCGGGCTCCATTGTGATCAAATTAATTTATGACCTTTAGGCAAAGAAGAAATGAAATTCGAGGGCAGCTTCTCAGTAAGAGCTTACTAAAAAACATACGCTCGTCATACACTATCGGCTCGTTACTTCTGCAACAAAATGACGTACAGACTCGCCAGTCAATGACTGCCGAGTTCTTTGGAAAAGCAGCCTACGCTTCCTAGTCTTGGTCCCCTTTGACCTGAACTGAGAGGGGCATGGGTGTATTGGTATTATGCAATTGAAAAGAGGAGTGGGGTGGTTGAGGGATGTCCCTGGGGAGCCATGGGGGTATGAGAGCGTGTAAGAGTCGAGGATGAAAATAAGTCTAAGAGGAACTAGAACAAGAGTGCAGATCAGCCAGTGGTGAGGGGGGAGGGGGGGTGTCAGAAAGGTGCAGGTGGAGTGGCAGGAAGGTGGGGTGGGAGCAGGGGCTGTGGGTGTTGTGGGGGCATCCTGGATATCAACCAGAGAACAAACACCTGACCACACCCGCTCTCGCAGCCTCAACAGGGACAGACACGTTTCCTCAAATCAGTATCAGTTCACTCACTTTGCGGCCTGAGAACCTTCGTCCACCTTCACCCCCCCTCCAAACACACACCCTCTCAACAGGTTAGAGGCTACTCCTGAGACAGCCTCACACACACACACACACACACACACACACACACACACACACACACACACACACACACACACACACACACACACACACACACACACACACACACACACACACACACACACACACACACACCAGTACAGAGCTTCAAGCATTCACATCTGTGACAAATCCACATTTGCAGTTATTCGCAACATTGATAACTGTTATTGTCGTGCATGGTTAATGATAGTAGAAATACAACTTTTGAAAAGCAAAGAAAAAATCAGGTCAGATTACACTAATTGGCTGTCCAATTAGCTGAGAAATTTAACAGACTACTGAAATTGAGCAGGCTTACTCGAAAGCATAAGCAGGTGGTTTTACTGTACACTTATTCAAGATGGTGTACAATAAAACTTTGCTTGACCAAAAAAATAACAATTGATGAGATTAACTAAATTGCACATCAAATCAGTTATCTAATATTAGTTTTATACCATAAAATAGTGTTAATCAAACAAGTTCCAAATATGGAAACATGAATACATATGCATGGTGGGGCATGGGTAACCAGTCCACACTGGCAGGGCAAGAAAGAACACTTCCATCTGCAGACTGCAGATGTAAATTAGCCCTAGGCTTACTCTGGTACAATACATGAAATGGCAACATTTATGTTTGAAATTGTACATGGTCCCTAATAAAAACTAAATAAATAAATAAATAAAAAATAAAAAGACCACCTTTTGTACCACACCAGTGCTACCAATGCTGCCTGGTGTGTGTCAGTACTAGATTAATATTCACGCGGGACAAGATTTATCCTCAATAATAAATAAAAATCATGAATGACGAAGATTCATTATAATGCATTGAGAATCATTTTATGATAGAATATAAATACTTGCATCATTAATTGGTTCTGGGGCAGTTTTGACCAACGGTTCTAGAGCACACCGCATGCTGCTCTTTGGTTCTGACAGAAGACAAGGTATTCTACAGAAAAGTGTCCCTCGTGCTTACTTTTCTGGAAAGGTCAGCACAACGGAGAGAAACTATGACTAAAGTAGGGTTCAGACCAAAGATTCGAGACGAGACGAGACGAGACGTTCTAAAACCTTGCAAATGAGACTCATGTTGAATGCTCTGCGACAGCTTGTGACAGCGTGCAACTACATGCAACTCTAATTCACCCTGCTCCAACTCGGTCTTGTCACATCGGGAATCTTAGGTGTGAATTGAGCTTTAGAGGACAGAGAGCTCTTGGCTGTGAAATTAGCACTGGACATCTAGCTCCAGAATATACCAAGTGTGTCAGTGTCAACAAGACTTTTTATGATTTTTTCCCTTAGGCCTTTGGTTCCAGGTTTACTGTCAGATGCGGCTCCCCAGAATGCCCCTCCATCTCCCATGGATGTTGACAGTCCCCAGAACAAGCAGTCTACAGTACCTGGTGGTCTGGGAGTAATTGGGCCTGAGGAACTCTGACCCTAACCTCATTCCAGTCTTATATCAGTCCAACCCAGATCCCCCACCAACACCATAATGCGGCTAAGTCTGTGCCTCGAGCCAAGGCACTCAGAACTCCTACAAGTGTGGCCCCCATTGCCCTACTTCCCCTGAGTGGAGGGCCGTGATCACCTGCTCCCTATTCAAGGCCACACCTGCACTGCACTGAAAGATTGCTTAGATGTGCTGCTTCTTTCTTAAGTTTTAGCCAGTGTTTGTGCATGCAGATTTAAATGTTATGCCATTGTGTTAATGAGAATTGGAAAAAATGATCAATGTGGAGTTATTTTTTACTCTCCTGGGTAATGAGAGACTGGTTCTGGGGGATGTCCCCGGAGGTAATAAAAGGGACACTTGTTGGAGCAGCGGCGTGAGATGGAGGTGCTCTTTCTTGCCCTGCCAGTGTGGACTGGTGACAGCCCTGAACAGACCCGCATGCGCAAAACAATAACAAACGATGACACACACAGAACACAGCTACCCTGAGTCACTGAGTGACAGCTTTCTTCCATTTCCACCAAGTGTTATGCGATATCTCCCTCAGAGAGCGCACTCCATACTTTTCTGGTGCCAAAGTGAAATGTTCAAAAATAATTTCCGCAGCTCAAAATTTGGTTCTAGGTTACATATGACCTAACAGCAAACGTGACTCTTGAGACGTGAGTCCATGGCGGAAGCTGTGAGGCTGGCCAGCGGGAGAAAAAAATGCCACTGGAGAGGCAGGCACCCAGAGATGGACTGCATGCGTGGGTGAAACGAAGGCAAGCAGCACAGGGTTGCACAAGTCTGGAGAAAGTCAGAGTGGCTCTGGCCAGTGGCAGCTGGCCACTCAGATCCCTAACGCCTCCTGCTAGAGTAAGACAGGAAAAATCTGTGAGGAGGAAGACCCCTCGCATCGCACACGCAACTTCCCTAAAATGTGGAGAAAAAGAGGAAGGACGGTCGTGACAGCTTGAGCGGCAAACTTGGAACATTGTCTAAGAGAACTGCAAAACACATTGAAAAAAAAAAAAACATTTGACCTTAACAACCGCCTTGGCTCTGCTTTGTAACCCAAAAGAGCCTCTTTAACTTTGCCCTTTGTACCACCGGGGATTTCAACTAAAGTCTAGACATGCATATACACTGATCTTGGACACTGATAGTTGTCCAATTATACTTTTACTTATGTCAATGAAGACTGTTTTGACAGCGAGAGGTATGAAAGTATGATGCATCGTACTTTCAGCGAGCATTTGTGCTGGCAACTACCATGGATGCCACAAAAGCATGATACAGTAATTTCACATGTATTAGCAGCATTGTGTATAACAGCTGGACAGTGTTTTATACTAAACAAAACCATGCATTAGTCACATCTGTGCATTAACCACAGTGCCTTACATCCCAATGAATCACAATCAGATTGAGCTTTAATCATAAAGAAGAATGAGAAAAGATATGCATTCCCATGTATTGCCTGTCTCTGTATATTGCCCTCATAGTGGAAGAAATTTTGCAAAATTTGGTATAAACCTAGGTTAATAATAGTCGGGAAATTATAGAATTATAGATTAAGGAAATTATAAGTGAATCGAAAAAAAAATAATCCACAAATCACAGCAGAACCAAACTGGCCAGTCAATTCAACAATTCTTTCTCTAAACAGTAGTATGTAAACTATGTGGTTATTACATTGAAATGTGCTATCAAACCAATCACCCTTGAAATATAATCCTCATGTGATACTTTTCTCAATCTCAAAGGATTTCTAAACAACGTGACTTTGCCTGAGTCATTTCATGAACAACTCTCTGCCAAAGACTTTCTCAACCCCTGCCACACATGGCTTACTATTTAAAAATAGACACAACTTGCTTTTAAAAAAAAAAAAAAAAAAGACTGGTTTTAAACGTCTGGGCCAGCCCCAAAAGTCTACTTTTGTATTCTCATGAAACAAAACCTACGAGTCTTTTACATACACACTTGTGACTTTGGGGGAACGGAGTGAGGGGGCGTATTAGTACCCCAGAGAGGGAGAGCCACTCATGCGTTGGAGATGACCTCAGCATAAGACCCAGGGGGGGATTTTTACCAGCCCAGGGGCACCAAGCAGAGATGGGTCACAGTCAGGTGATGGGCCTGCAGGTGTATGTGCAGGTGGAAACAATTCTCAAGGAGGATGTTTCGATTGAAATGATGGAAGATTCCATCCATACTTTGTTCTCTAACTGTACAGAGAGACATGGGAAGAGAAACCACACTGATTTAGAACACGACACTCCTCAAAACACCTCACAGACAAATACATAAAAAAACAATGGTAACAATAGTAGCATAATACAAAAAATGTAAACATTATAATGTAATACCATATTACAGTGTACTACATTATAGTATATCTTAGTATAGCATAGTATAGTATGGTATTGTGTAATGTATTATATATTAATATAGATTAGCATATTGATGCAGCATCAAGGCTTCAAGTCATAACCGAGACGATTCATCAAGCACCCTCTTCTAAAGAATCTTTGTCATAACGGAATCTGATTTTGTTGTGGAGGAACAAAGTTTTCTGGAGGTGAAACCACTGCACTTCCGACAGCACCGTGGAGTGCGCAGGAGCCCTGGTGCTCTTATTACACAACCCCATTACAAGGGGAGCAACCGCGGTGGTGGCCACAGGTGTTCAGGCTGGATATTAAAAGATGGCTAAAAGAACCGTGCTGCAGCTGAGCGGGCCTCAGTGGTCAGACCTCAGCCAACCTGTTCCAGTGGTCCCTCTCGGCCCTCTCGACCACACACTCTCCTGCTTCTCCTTTGTCGCCAGAGCCCTCGGGTCGCGAGTGCAGACGTGCACACACACACTCTCACTCTTTCTCTCTCTCTTTCATACTCATGCATGCACATACACACGCGCGCGCGCACACACACACACACACACACAGACACACAAACACAGAGAGATGCACACACACACATGCACATACACACACAGACACACACACACACACACACACACACATGTACCCACACAGACCCACCCACACACACACACACACACACACACACAGACACAGACACACACACACACACACACACACACACACACACAGAAACACACACACGCACGCAAGCACGCACGCACGCACGCACGCACGCACGCACGCACGCACGCACGCACACACACACACACACTCACACAGACCCACCCACACACCCAAACACACACACACAAATATACATCTCCATCTTTTGGCATGTACAAATCAATTATGCAGGTTGTTTCAAAATCTGTATGTATTTGCAAGTTTAAAAATGGCATTCAGGTGAATTTTTGCAGCAGGTCGGAGGTCTATTTCAGGAGAGCTTATTTGCATACCATGAAAAAGACACACAGCGTGCACACACAAAGCCAGAAACTAATCAATGAAGCAAAGCACCAGGTCAGTTTACCACGATACTAAAAAACTTTAAAAGAGCACATGCATTGCATGGCTTACTAGACATACAAGTACAAAATAATACATATACAATAATATATTTGTTTTAATTTAGATTAATACACAGTAGATATTAGTTCCATAAAGTTTAATATAGGTATGTTGGTTCCACTTGGTTGAATGAAATAGGTGCATTGGTTCAATAATACATATACAATAATATATTTGTTTTAATTTAGATTAATACACAGTAGATATTAGTTCCATAAAGTTTAATATAGGTATGTTGGTTCCACTTGGTTGAATGAAATAGGTGCATTGGTTCCATTAAATAATCTATTACAGATGTTGAAATCATCTGTAAATATTTTATTCTGTGGGTTTCAAATATTTCATTAAAGGAGGATACTTTGCTTCTGTCTTTTATATTATGGTTTTGAAAAGTGTAATATACTCATGCATGTAACCTGCAATATGAGGTATATTCCTAAATAAGGTACTATCTGATTGCTCTTCTTGCCACTTGAATCTTCAGACTTATTATCTGTTAAATGGATTAACAGAACAAGGTTGAAGGTTTTGCGCTGCAACAGTGCCCCCTTCTGGTACTCTTTATGCTGTGAAAGCACCCACTTCTGGCTCTTACAACTGAAAAGGTTTAGATTACTAGTTTATTATACTTCTGTGTTCTGGAAGTTTTTTTGATGAAACAAACGATCAATTATTAGGAAAACTCCTTACCTAATGACAGCGGACAGCGCACTGTATATTCTACAGCATTGGCTCCATATATTTCTAAACCAGACAAATAATGACCAGCCCAGTGCTAACAATGGAAATAAAATAAACTACTGTCATCAGTTCTGGTGACTGGTGTGCTGGTGGTCCAAATGGCATTACTTCTGACGCACGCAAACAAATCCGTTCCATCACTTAATTTTCCATAGAAGTCTAAATGATTCCTCCAGGACAAACAGATGATATCAGTTTAGTTAGGCCTACATGCTATCTATTTTCCAAAACTGTTTATTGCTTTTGCTCTGCAACATTAAGTAATACGCTACACAGCATTTCACACAGTGGCAAATGCCTGGTAGTGGAGCTTCGCACTGATGATCTCCTCGCATGCATTTTTAATACAGAGACAAGCCTATAGGCACGCATTACAGACTGTCATAGCTCCGTTTACATCAGTCACAAACTGGACATTATTGGGTCTACAAACTTTGTACAACTTAAGATATTGTGTTTAATTTATCTTGGAAGCCCCGTTTGGTCATGTTCAGTCTAACAGCTTTGTTTTATTAATGCTATACTGCACCACATTACACACTTCTGTCAGAATGGTAAAATAATATCTGACATTTAGCTGTCAATGCTGACAATAACACAGTTCCAATATAAATGACTGAAACAGTCTTCGCCGTGAATAATGTAAACTACTGTACATACAGTTCGAGGCTCGAGACCAGCTTGAGACCAACTTGAGACCAGCTATACAGGCAGTAACAGGAAAAAAGAGAGAAGTAGCACTTGAAAATGACAGCGCATTCCCCCATTGTACAGTTCCGTCACTGCTGCCTGTTATTCCGCCAATTAGAGTAATCTGGCAGGAAACATAAACAGGAAAAATTAGAGAGAGATAAAGGTCAGAGTGAGCTGGGGCACTTGGCAGAGGGAGGAGAAAGTGGGACATGTGCCAATACAATAGCCTACCACGACTGGGAACCCAAACTTTCACTAAGCCAAGGCTATTAAAACCATGCCATTGCAAACACAACAAAACAAGGGGGCACAGTTAGGCATGTTGGGCCCTATGAAAGAATATCACTTTGGGGTATTTAAACCAACGCATACTGTACATGTTACGCAATTGTCCGTATTTATTGAGGGGCCTCCTTTTTCGGCCCTCCTATCTGGCCCTGGGAAGTCGGTCCCATTTCCCACCACTTCAACACCATTGCTCAAGCGGGCGAGTGTAGATGATAAAATGCTCCTTTTGCCTGCCCAGATACGCACGGCCATGGCCCATGGGTAAAGTCACTAATGATTAGTATGCCACTTCGGTCACTTCATTTTTACCTCATGCAAGTGTTTTTGCATAAAGGGACTCTAGAACAAGTTGACA
>NC_085004.1:21903330-21915830 GCF_963854185.1 Sardina pilchardus | reverse complement strand
CCCGTCTGGAGGTCAGGTTGGTCTGAGATGGATGCATGTCTGAGGGAGAGCTGGTAGAGGACCCCGCACACAGAATATTGCAGCTAGACAAAATGCCAGGAAGGGAGGAGAAACCTCCAAGCCTTGTCTAGACAATGAGGGACTTCTGCAACTGATCACATTGTGAATAATCAATACACTCAGCAAAATGAGTTTCCCTAGAAAACTTGCAAAATTATGCAATAATACGAATTTAAAGAGTAAAATTTGTTTTACCACAAAAAGTGTTAAACTTTTTTATATGATAAAATCTATTTTTTTTTGATAAAATAAACTACAATGAAATAATGTATAACAATTAATGAAGGAATGAATGAAATTAACTACATTTAACTTTGAATTTCATTATCTTACATATCGTACAGCAATTTCCCCGCATATAAGCCGCATTGTGTATAAGCCGTAGGACAGTGTTCTATGCGAGTTAAAAGAAACAAAACCATATTAACACCATATCAACTGACCCCCTGTATTAATCTCATAGCTGAAGAAATTTTGCTAAATCAATGTATAACCCGCGGCTAATAGTCGGGAAATTATGGTATCCCAGCCCATATGATAACTTGAAAAACGATTGCAGAGTCCATTGCTTACAAATTCCCACTTTTTACACCCATATCACACACAAAAGCACACACTGACAAATGTCTCCCTTTGACCTCCCATGGTTTCCATGTAAATTTCACTCTGTGATTTGGCACCAGCGAACAGCTGCGGGGAACGAACACCACTGGGCAAAAGGCACAGGGCCGGCGAACCCTAAGGACCCAGCTGTGTTTGGAGAGAAGCCGCTAAACATGTGATTCATGGGGAGGACGATTAATATTAACTAGGTACGAGCATCGGCGGCCGAGCACAGTTCTGAGATGTGGGGAACGGCTCGAGTCACTTTTGTTTGTGTAAATAACTGATAAGGGTGAAATTTATAAAGCAACGCTCTGTCAACTCCAATCCGCATCCTGTAATTTCACATCCAATTTATGTCCCCTCGCTTTGTGGTCTGTGTGGTCCTTTTTTTTTTTGCCGTGTGCGTTGAACTCGCGGCGCTCTGCGTTCCAGTGTTTTATATTAAATGTGCTATACGAGGGGACCTCGGGAGCGTGGCTGCCATCGCTCATCCGCATCTCTGTGGGCTGCACAGGCTATGGACGCGCTCGCTCCCTCGCTCGGAGAGTCCGACTCTGACAGTTACAAATGTAGTGTGTTCCCAACTCTGCCCAAAGATGCAATGGATTTTCAGCAGCGCGTGTGGAAGGAGAGAAGGGGGGAAAAAAAGCAAGTTCTTCCACAGTGTTGACACAGAAAATCCCTCAAGTCCCATATTATTCTACTCTTTGAACTATTAAAACAGTAACATGCTGAGTTGTTCTAGAACAGCCCCCAGAATGTATTTGTTTTGCACCACTGAATTCTCCATTTTGATTTATCACACAGACATGGATTGCCAGTGAGAAGGAACACACATACACAAAAAGTGCGCTTGCACACACACACACACACACACACACACACACACACACACACACACACAGACGCACTGTGTGCATATTCACACTACTACATTGAATTATGGATACAATGTACACTTAAGCCAGCAAACAAGCACAGTACACTCATACACAAACAAATACATATGCGCACACACACATACACTCACACACACACACACACACACACACACACACACACACACACACACACACACACACACACACACACACACACACACACACACACACACCCCTCTGTCTCTGCCGGCATAAATATCCAAGAGGCCTAGGACTACCTCTCCCACTGGCCCAGCCGCCACACAAGCAGACGGATGGACTGTCATTGGGCGAGGGCCTGGAAGCCTTTTGACAGGGTGATATAGGGAGTCCGCAAAGCCGAGCGGGCCAACAGGAAAAAAACATTTAAGGCGGCTTGCGTGCAGCCAGAGGCAGGAACCGCTTCCTCCCCTCCCCTCCCCTCCCCTCCCCTCCCCTCCCGTCTCCCCCCCCCCCCCTCCCGTCTTCCCTGAGCTGCGCCGAGCCGAGCCCGGCCTGAGGAGAGTGACCAAATTAGAGCTCCCCGCCAGCTACACTTAACCCTCCTCCACGGCAGTGATTCACATGGGAAAGGTGAGGGGGACGGGGCCAGGCCGGAGGGGCCGTTGGCGGGGGGTGCGGGGGGTGAGGGGAGGGGGTCCTGGCTGCCCTCATGATGGATGGAGCAGACAGGGAGAAAATGGGGGGCAAGGGGGGGACTTCCTGCTCTTATACCGCAAGATTCTTTTTCTTTCTTTTTTTTTCGGGACTGGGAAGAAGGATCGGCTCTCAGACTCCACCCTAGAAGGTTTTTTTGTTTTTTTCCACGCGTGAGGATGTCGCACATACCGGGCCCTCACGCAAAAGATTGATGGACGGATGCTCGCTCGTATTAATAGAAGCGTTTAACAAAACCAGAGCCATTCAAGCATGGCTTCGCAACACGCAAAGCTGAGCTTTTCCCCCGACGCTTTCACTGAAGGGCACACACACACTCGCTTTCTGAGCCTGCGTCGTAGTGGGTGAGCCCAGGAAACGAGTGTGTGGCCAATCACAAAAACGCAGGGCATACACACACACCCGAATCATGGTGGCATTACAACTGTAATTCAAAACAAACAAAACTAGAAATTTGAAAATCAAGCACCATCCCAAACCATCATAGTGTAAACAATATAATGACTATCTACGCTCATTCCATTCCAATTACCGAGTGAGAAATGGTGCAGAACCATAAATTCATACATGATGATGTATAAGCCCCCATGTGACCACATATCACACGTTGGCATCAACGTCATCCCCCCCCTCCAAACCACTCTCTCACAGGAAATTGCTTTGAAATGGCCTCCTTTTTTTCTGGCCCCATGTTTGACGCTCATAGGAAATGCACGGGATGTGATGCAGATGTGTGATTAAGACAACATGTGACCTTCTTCTCAAACAATCGATTTCGATCTGACCCTCCACCGCTGCTGCTGTGCAGCAGGGCGCTGTGTGTGCGGAGGGAAGGAGGCAGGCTGGACGGGACGGGACGGGACTGGACAGGAGGGGACACTCCTCGTGTCACAGAGAGGCCAGTAGGAGCGACTTGCCATTAATCCAGGGGCTGGCTCTTCCCGAGCAAACTAGCTATTGCAAATGGCATTCGCAGTGTAAACTCCCCGAGATTGTTTCGAGGCTTTATCTCAGTACTGATTCCAGGCCCCGGTGCTTACATGGAACAAGCACCTCATAAAAATTTCCAGTGCTAGTTCTGGAGAGATTGTCTGAGGCGCACGTGGTCGACTCACCGCTCAGTACACACATGTGTGAGGCTGCGGTGGTTATTGCCCAATGGTGGAGGAGCACGGTTATTAGCAATATCTAATCTATTTAGAGTGTTCGATGAGATGAGAACATGACAATTCACACATAATGAAGATAGTGGTATCTAGTGTGTGTGTGTGAGGTGAGGTAAGCATGTAAGGATGTATGTGTGTGTGTGTGTGTGTGTGTGTGTGTGTGTGACTGTTAGTTTGGGTGCTAGGTGTGTGTTGATTCTATGGTCATATTTGTGTACATTTCTTCACTGTATATGCTTGTATATGTGTGAGAGGGAGAAAGAAAATGTGTGTGGGAAAGAGAGAGAAAGAAAGAGAGAGAGAGCGCAAGTGTACATGCTATTGTGTTTGATCGCTTATGAAAGTATGTGTGTTTGTGTGTGTGTGTGTGTGTGTGCGTGTGTGTGTGTGTATGTGTGTGTGTATTTCTGGCTGTGTGCAAGTACATGTTTGTATGTAAAAAAACGCATGAGTACACACAATACACACACACACACACACACACACACACACACACACACACACACACACACACACACACACACACACACACACATATCCACAGCCCTGAGCGCTGGCCGCTGTCCAGCTGAGTCAGACTGGCCACGCATCACTCGCTCTGATTACAATGCTGTCTCAGGAAGATAGATGAAGGCCAGAACCAGGGCCTGGGCCTGAGCCTGGGCCCGCCGCGCGCGCTATGTTTAGCCCTGGCAGCCATCAGCGGAGCTGCGCCGTCTCAAGGCCCAGCACGGAGCACAGCCGCCACTCTACTACACTCCACTCCACTCCACTCCACTCTGCTCTAGTCTACTCTAGTCTACCCACCCAGAAGATGGCCAGAGAGAGAGAGGGAGAGAGGGATAGAGAGGGGGAGAGAGGGAGAGAGAGAGAGGGAGAGAGGGAGAGGGAGGGAAAGAGAGAGATAGAAGGATATAGAGAGGGGGGAGTAAAAGAGAGAGGGGGATAGAAAGGGAGAGAGGAGGGAAAGAATCACGGAGTGTTACATGGCGGCCCGAATCGCTGATTTTAATAGCGCGTGGATTATACGAGAGCTGACGTATTTAATTGCGATGAAAATACGAGCTAACACGTTTTCAACTCGGCACCGACTCGCCAGTGAAAGTTAACTGCTGATGTGTGTTAAGCTGTGCACAAACACACACACACATACAAATATAGACACACACACACGCACACACACAGATAGACACACGCACACAGAGACGCACACTAATGCAAATAAACCCAGACGCCCGAGGCCCCACGGTGAGTGAGGGACGGATGAAGACAGCGGCGTGGCGAGGGTGATGGATACGCTCTTCCTCCTCGCTTCGGGACTCAAACAAAGAGGACTCTCTCTGGTGTCCGCTGCGCTCGCTGCCACTGGCTTTGGCATCCGTCAGGACGTGGAGACAAAGCGCAGTTTATGCTGGCCCTTCTCCTCCGCCTCCCATGTTAGCTTAACCCCAGTGGGCAGTGGAATTGGCCCGGGGTCAGCGATGATTTATTGGGCGCACTCAGCGCAAGAGAGAGGGAGAGGGAGAGGGAGAGAGAGAGGGAGAGAGAGGGAAAAGGAGAGAGAGAGGGAGAGAAAGATAGTGCTGTCGCTGCTCTGTCACACTCACACTATTTACAAGTGAACCACTCTCGTCTGGAAGGCCAGGGGGATGTGCCCAAGCACAATGCTGAAGGGGGCATCCTTATATAGACGCGCACAAGGATATTATTCATGGGTATTTGAAAGTCTCCGTAGAGTGCGTATTTTTGGCTGTACGCAAGTGCTGATATTTTTATTATCCATTTAAAGGTTTTCAGAATGACTATTCATTTAATGTAAATCCAAATCGAATGTGTGGTTTTATGCTAGCCATGAATATTGGACTTAAGGACAAGACGTGATGACTTGTATAACTGTTACAGTTATTGTATTGTGGATGGGGACGCACAGTGGTATTGTGTTTCTCCAGCAGGGGGAATCCTTCCCAATGGAATAAGCAATGGCAACAGTTCACAATACAGACCCCATAGGGCCAGAGAGCTGGCAGGGACATATACAATTCACTGGTGAACTTTGCATGAAACAACTACATAACGATGATGAGTGAAATTGGTTCATGCAAATATACGAACACCTATTGTATTCTTTTCAGGATTTAATTTTCAGCAAAAAAATAAAGAAATTGGAATACATTGGAATATTGCACTGCACTTCACACACACACACACACCAAAAAAAATTCAACAACAGTTAAAGCTATCACACATCTCAACCTCTTGTGTCAGTCAAAGCTACTTGTGAAAGCCATCAAACAATCTTAGGACATGACCTCTCTCTAGGCCGTTGGACACGAGAGCATGTTTTTGGACACTACCAGCTCCGTTCCCCTCACACCAAAGCCTGCGTAAGGTCGGTGAGGCCTCTTCCAGCAAAATCCGCAGAGTCTCCCAGCTGCGGCACTGAGGCCCACACCGGGCTTGACTGGACATCCAGGTCCCGCAGCCTTTGGCCTAGACCACCACCACCACCACCACCACCAAGGGCTCAGCTGATACACACCGGTGCTGAGCACAGCCTAAATAACGCAAGCTGGAAAAACACCCCACCTCATCGATATTAAAAAGCGGTGGAATCGTCTGCGATGCAAAACGTGCGGTAGCGCCGACGTGAGCGGCCGAAAACGCCGTACCTGATGTTGTGCGGCCGCGGAGATATAAAAGGCAGGGCTTTTTCAAGAGAGCAGTTGCAAAGTGAACATCTTTCAAAACAAACATTTTTCGCGGGGCTCTGGTGAAATAAACAGTGCTCTATTTCTGTGACGATGACACATGAGCGGTTTTAACTGGAAAAGGGGAAACATCATGAAACTAACAAAAAAAGGGCCACACAAGTATTCTGGTGGTTTGAGCAATGAGAATGTTAGTTCCTTGGACACGAGGGAGAGATGGGAAAAGAAAGAGAGAGAGAGAGGAGCCAGGGAGGGAGAGAGAGATAGACAGAAGAGGAGGAGGATGACAAGGAGGAGGAGATGGTGGGAGGTTGGTGTGCCTGAGCCCCAGTAAAGTCACTCTGACATTTGGCGAGGGCAGAGGGGAGGACTCCCACACGTCCACTTGCACAGCTGGCTCTTCTTCCAGTCGCTTGAACAACGCAGAGCGCGCTC
Source organism: Sardina pilchardus (assembly GCF_963854185.1). Lineage (NCBI taxonomy): Eukaryota > Metazoa > Chordata > Actinopteri > Clupeiformes > Clupeidae > Sardina > Sardina pilchardus. The sequence goes on along the minus strand of NC_085004.1, from coordinate 21,909,278 downwards.
GCTCAAAGACCTCCAGCCCCACAGCGCTCTCTCTCTCTCTGATCTCTCTCTTTCGAAAGACATATCTGTGGAATAGATGTGCAAATGAACCCTGAAATTCATGCGATGTGTTGACCCTGATCCTATCATGTCCCGTGATTTAGAGTTTGAAGGTGACTCAAAGCAGAGTCATTATTATAACAGCTGGGGCTTGCTCCCTAACACATTACAGTCTTACTGTACTGCAGCACAGTAACTGAAAACGACTCCTATAAACTCTGCCTATGCTGCTCCGTCCCTTCATCAACCATTCTAACCCACCTCATTAAGATCGTCTCTTAAACTCTTCCACAAGTTTATTTGTCATGGGCCATCGTTGTGCAATCCCACCCCACGGAAATGATGCCCTGTGAGTAGTATGGAGCTATGACACCGGATGGGGCCCCTGCATGCTAAAGGATCACTTCAGAACAATGCTGTGATTAAGTAACAACAGACTGGACATGATTTCACAATATGGGTAGCTAATGGAACGTGGGTGGATGACACACACACACACAGAAATACACACACAGACACATACAAAAAAAGGCACACACTAACATACATACATACATACAACACACACAGTAACAAACACAAACACAAACAGACACACACACACACACAAACACACACACACACATGCACACACACACGCGCACACACACACATACACATGCACACACACACACACACACACCTATCTGTAATAGGGGGCAGGGGGATTTAACCTTAGCCTAGCACAGATAGGCGACGTTAGACTGACCTTCTCATTACCTACCCAATCTACTCCATCAATCAAGAGGTGAAGCAAAATAAAGACCCCCACCACCTCCCACCTCAATCCACCAGCCCTCAACCCCCTCCCCCCTCCCCCATCTCTGCTGCACCCCTTAGAGCTCCCAAACCAGCACCAGCAACTACGGGGCCCAGACAGACGACGCTGTTTATCTGGGGCCATGGAGGTGAGGTGGGCCATACATCACCCAGGGTTAACTGCCACGCCGGGGGGGACCACCACCAGCACCGCCGACCCCCCTCAGCCCAGCGACACTGACCGACCCCCAAGGAGCTGAGAGCCAAGCCAGAGCTCCCACTTTAACCCACCGTGTCTCATATACCGGCTATAAAAACTCAATGTGAAACTGCGATGCCGGCCGGCGATAAAGGCCTGCATCAGAGTGAGTCTGCACGGCGAGGCAGCGACGGGAGGGAGAGAGGCGAAGAAGAGCCCTCTGGCTCACAGCGTGACGCGCTGCCGTTATCTGGCAGCGTCACCGCCGACTCATGAGACGTACGACGCCAGGGTCGGAGGTCACGAGCAGCGCCAAGTCGGTGAGCTCACAGTTGTTGTTGTCGTCTGAGTGTTTTCCGAGTATCTCGCTTCATCGCGGCAGATTTACAACGGCTGCTCTATCTGGTGGTCTGTGCCAACCTCCTGCTCTAAAGGTAAAGGTTCCCAAGAGTAGCTTACCGGGCCACTTTTTTACCATGGGACGAGGACACATATGGACACAAACGTAAACACGCCATAAAGCAGCACTCTTTACTGACAGCGGCTGAGAAGGGGCAGCCACGGCACTTGTCAGCGTTGTTTACACACGCACGCGTGGCAAAGCAACAGTTCCAGAAAAGCCCGTCAGAAGGGCCTCCGTCACGGAGCATACCACCTGCGCACATCATGGGAAAAGGGGGGGGGGGGGTGCGGGGGACAGACTTGAGAATGATCTGGGGTCGCTTCAGCAAGTGAGGGCAGCCAGTGGGCGGCTGGTGACGTGGGTTGTTTTGCTGTAGGATAGTTTTGCTCATGTCCATGTTCCGTCACGCATGGAGAACTCAGTGACTCAGGTGAGTCAAGCCTCCGCTGGAGAGGCCGGACAAGTGTGCGTGTGTGTGTGTGTGTGTGTGTTTGGAGTGGGGGGCTGTGAGGGGGGTTAAGGGGGCTGCGTGGGTGTGAAAAGGCCATTCTTACCTCATCTTTGTCGATCCCGAGGGATGATACGGGTGTGTGGGAGCGGCTTGTCTGGAGGCTTGTCTTGCTTGTGTGGAGAAGCAGAGTGGGGATGGGGAAGAGGCAGGAGGAGGAGGAGGAGGAGGCTGCTCTTTTCAGACATCTCCACTAGGGGACACTAGAGCAGGGAGTAGCATCACAACAACTGGCAGCACTTCAAGCAGACTTCTACAATAGCTTCTTCATCCATGTATGTTGTGTGGCAGATCTTTACATTGAGTCCATATAGCTCAGTTTGATATCCACATGCGTATATAGATAAAAGTGGAGTGACATTTCATTAATTCAGCTAATCTATCGAAACATTAGGCACACAGTCCTGACCACCAAAACAGCATAAGCATTCATACTAACTGTAATTATAAAATGACAGAATCCATGTTCATGCATTTTTTTCATTAAGCATGCGAGTTTTCACACGAAAAGATGCTGATCAAGAAATCTAAGTCATTGGCACAAAAATAATATAAAGCTGATTGCATAAATTATACCCAAAGTGTGAAAAGTAACAAAACGAATATGAAAGCTCCCCAAGCCTGACCTGAAGACATCAATACAGTCAGGGAATCAATGTGTCACCGTTTAAACATCCCCATGCAAGATTTTGCTACTTTTGGAGATCTGATTTTTAATATAGCTTTTGGTATACTTTTTGCATGATAAAATTATTTCTAATCATGTGTAAGTTCATAAGACAGACCAAACAGACCAAACATACCCTGCTCTGTCCCTGCTAGCTGTCCAGGCTATGCACTATGTAGTTCTATGGGGCAGGCTGGAAACCTGAAAATGTAAGAAAAGTTTTCACAAGACCACTACAAGACTCCAGTTAGCATGTACTCAAGCTTGTTAGCATGTACTCAAGCTAGTATCAGTCTCTCCAGGGTTTGCATGCTTAAGTAGTCTCACTCGCTAGATTAAAATCAAAACTCTGTGCCGTTGCTATGCACTTATTATTACTACTCTTATAATTCAGATCATTTATGATGAGTAAAATGTGAATTTAGTGTCTTTAAACAGATAATTGTGACACTTTTAAGCTATAATTAAATATAACTTCAAATACAAATACAATGCTATAACACTCTAGATAATATGAAAATAATTATTTTATTGATGTGGATTTTAAACTAATGTTCTGTCAAATAATAGAGTAATATACACGAGGGCTTATCATGCATTATGATTATATCATTCACTTAATATGATAGTTGTCAGCATCAGATTTGTATTTCTGAAGTAGTATCATCTCCGAATTCTCCATTACCTTTTCATCAGCACACCAAGTAGGCTAATGTTGTTTATGACTCATTTAAAAATAAACTATACATACTTATCTTATATTATAACACATAAATATATCTATGACAATACAATTATACATTTAGAAAACATATTTCTTCTTTGTCTTATTATCGAAAACAGTTTGCTGGAGTGGGTTTTCTAAACAACCTAACTTTAAACTAAGAAAAAAAGTGTCCAAGAAGATGTTTAAAACATTACTTTTCCTTGTGTCGTTTTTGCAGTCGGTGACAGTTCAGTAACATTCTACTTTGCTATGTGCATACACAGGCAAATTGTGTTTATTTTTTTTGCCAAAGAATATTTTTAAAATGCTGTTCTTGGCCATAAAACTGGATATTTACACTACCAGATTGTTTTTCTAAATAACTGTTAATATACTGATAAAGACAACATGAAATAAGTTTTCTACAGATATGAAAAAAAATCACTTTCAAAACGAAACGGCCCCACCATTAGGAGTAAAAACGCTCAGTGGAAAGAGCCTGCAGTGGTTCCAGCAGCCACACAGAAGGCTCTGTACACCAGTTTGACTGACCACAACAGATAAGATCGCTTTCCCAATCCAAACCACCTGTAAGCTCCTACAAAAATGAAAAATAGGGAGCCTTAAATGTAACAGAGGTAAAGCAAGGTTAAAAGGGTGGCCTGGAATTCTTACAATTTGAACACACACACACACACACACACACACACACACACACACATATAAACCGGCAAGGAGTCACAAAAAAGTTAATATTATAAATAAATGGCCACACACATACACACACACGCACACATATATACAGTATGTATGTGCATGCACGAACACACATATGCACACACGCACACACACACACACACACACACACACACACAAACACACACACACACACACACACACACACACACACACACACACACACACACACACACACACACACACACACACACACACACACACACACACACACACACACACACACACACACACACACACACACACACACACACACACACACACACACACATACAGCTCCTAGCTCTGTTTTATTTCCATCTGCACCAGGCACAGTGTGACGCACTTTGAAAATAGTTGGGAAAATAATCATCGTTTTATTACAACGGTGTCATCAGAATGCGGAGAGAAGCCCCAACGCTCTATTCGGCCGGCCGCTCCTCTCCTCTCCTCTCCTCTCCTCTCCTCTCCTCTCCTCTCCTCACCCAGAGCCACAGCGGCAGAAAAGCCCTGCTCCCTCCCTGCCTGCGTTATAGCGGCTCTGGCTTACCCTCTAAACGACGACACGGAGGTCTGCGCCCGAGCCAAGAAGCACAGGAGCAGACTGCACTGTTCTGTGCATGCCGCGCCGCGGCACAAAACGAAGCTGACATCTTAAATCGCCACTTCATTTTGTTGACCGTGCCGTAATTGCCCTGACAAAAAAGGGAAAAAAAGGTTAATAGGTTCCCCCTAATGCAATTTCTGTCAAAACAACAACACTGACACACAATATTGGCTAGGGGGGGTGGAGGGGCTGGGTCCTGCATACAGTACCCCAGTGCCGCTCTGTCGCCCCCCTCTCCCCCCCTGAGGAACCCTGATAGAGACCATGATAAGCCCTGTATCCATTTACAATCACAGCTTCTGTGATTGAAGCTTTTTTTCCCTCTAAATAAGTAAATTACCTCTAATACCCTCTCTTCAGCTCTTAGCCTGTTTGAGGTCTTATGTAAACCAGATGTTACACTCTCTCCCCCCACCCCCCCAGCACCACCCTCACCACCACCACCACTCCACCCTGACTGCCACCCCTGCCCCCCCCCCCCCCCTCTCTACTCGCCAGCGCCCCACAGATGGGTAATGTACACCGGAGCCGCCGAGCATCCTCCCTGTACTCTTCATGAGTCCACTTAGGGCACCACAGCACACCCACACACAGAGACATGAAGGCATGCACTGATGCACGCAAACACACAGATACTAACACATGGAAAAGAAAACAGGAGGAGTTCCACAAACACACAGCGACGCGCACAAGCCCACGCGCTCAAGGGATAGAATCAATGTGGAACACACAAAATATCACAAGATCAGAGTGTGCTCAAAAAAAGCTCTTTGAGAGAGACATTTGAGAAAATATCTGGATTTTTAAAAGATGAATCTTAAAGAAAAAGAGAATTATCAGAAGACCCTCAGATAAGATACTGTACTGAACTGTAGTTGATCAATATTGGTTTTAATATCAAGTCAAAACATCAGGTCTTGATTCTGGATTCTGCACTGCCATTGTGTAGTGACCAGGGACCATTTGACTGAAGGACCCTTTTAACTGAAGTAAAACTGAAATTGAATTTCAGATGGCATGTTACATCATAATCTAATCATCATATTTTACATTGGTTCTACCGTTTTTTTTGTAATGTATGCTATGTTTTGCATCTTCTAGTCTTTGAACACAGACCTTTTAAATGGCGACAGTGCTGAATTATATGTGATTAACTTTACCTCTAATCCATCACAGCTCATAAGATGTTTACTTTGCTCTACACTCACTGGTCTTTTCCATTCTTCACTCTGTTTGGCCATCAGCTCCTCATCAATCTCCTGATAGGCCCTTGCTGTTGCCACTCA
>NC_085004.1:21888330-21900830 GCF_963854185.1 Sardina pilchardus | reverse complement strand
TTATGTATTCTTTACTCTGTTTTTCTAATATGGTAGTAATAATAATAGGCTTTTAAATCTGTAACCTGCTATGTGCAACTGTTGAATGTGTGATGTACACATTCTTACTACTGCCACTTAGTCTCTAGAACTTTATAAAGAACCTTCATAAGAGTGAGGAGAAACACATAGAGTTATGTCTTATCTTTACTTCTCTGATTAAAAAAAAAACAAAAACAAATAAACAAACAAAAAAATATGCTAAAGTACAGAACCTGGGAGGTGTCACTGCAAGATTTTTTTGTGTGTATGTCGAGAGAATGTGCTCTCGATTTACTAAATTGTGTGTTCACTTTACTGATTTGTGCTCATTTTACTAAATAATGCTAATTTCAATAAATCATGCACACAATTTACTAAAATTGAGGACACAATCTGGTGAAATGAGACCACAATTTGGTAAAACAAGCGCACAACTCAGCAAAATGAACACACGATTTACTGAAATGAGTGCATGTTCTCTAGATATACAAAAAAAAAAAAAAGAAATCTTGCAATGACACTTTGTGTGGCCTCTGTCCAATTTCCAGGAGAAATAATCATCAACACTGCAAAATGTTCATCTAACCAAGTGTTATTAATCTTATATCAAGATAAAAAAAACGACAACATTAAGAGTTCGACTTATTTTCAGACACATTTGACTGCCAGTGCATTAAGCATTTTTTTTCTTTTTCTTTCTTTCTTTAAAAAAATAAATAAAAAATGCCAGTGCAATAATGTCTTGATAAGACGTCTGAAAATATTTCAGACTCCTATCAAACTCAAAACATTTCCACAGTAATTTCCTGTGTATTAGCCACATTGTGTATAAGCCACAGGACAGTGTTTTATGCAAGTTAAAGGGAACAAAACTATTCATACCATATTAATTGCCCCCATGTATTAACCTCATATCTGAGGATTTTGCAAAATCAATGTATAAGCCACAGCTAATAGTTGGAAATTACAGTACAAGAAAGCAATAGGTACTAACTAGATTTCAAATATCAATTTAATATAAGATTAATTACACTTGTGTGTTTAGTTCTGAAAATGTTCAGTTTAGTGTTTTTAGTTCAGCAAAACAACACACAGTATCAGTAGTAGACTAACTGTCCTTAGTGTGAATCTACATTTGCCTCCCCAAGAATGATTCCAGGATCCTCTCATTCAATCTCTCTCTCTTTTTTCCCTCTGTGTCAATCCTTCACTCCATCTCTGACCAAGAGCAGGATGGTGCAGAGAGGGTAATTACGGGGCATCTGGAAGCGATTGGGGAGCAAAAGGCCCCTGAAGCTCAGAGCTGCTGTCTCCTTATCGAACACAGACCCCTTTACCCACTCTCTTTCTTTCTCTCTCTCTCTCTCTCTCTCTCTCTCTCTCCTTCTCTCCCTCTCTCTTCTCTAGTTCTTGCTCTCTGTCCATCTTCCACTCATTCTCAATCTCTATCTCTTTCTCTCTCACACACATTTGCCTCTCCTTCACCTGCAGAAAAAACAGAATACCCATCAAAGTATAAAATGTCATTATCATTACAGACAGTGAGCATGTTTAGCAAACTAAACAAGTACACCGCAAATGGACCCCCCTTGCGAATACACACCCACAAGGATGCTATTCAGGCACATGTGTTTATATGGGTACACAGCAGACATACTTAAGTCTTTAGGCCACACAGCCCCCCACCCCCTCAACCCCAACCCTTTGGCTGGGGCTGAAGTGCTGGCCCTGACCAGAGATGCCAATCACTCTAACCTCAGGCTACAAGGAGAAGAGGGAGAGAGAGACGGAGAGAGCGAGGGAGAGGAGAGGTGGAGGGCGAAAGAGAGAGGGTCTTTCTTAGAGGATTATTGGAGGGGACAGAGCCCTGAGGGCCACAGGAAGCTCGGTGATCGTGGGTTATTCAAGGCTGTCTGTCCATCTGTCTGTGTCCATCTCTCTCGCTCTCTCTCTCTCTCTCTCTCTCTCTCTCTCTCTCTCTCTCTCTCTCTCTCTCTCTCTCTCTCGCTCTCTCTGTCTGTCACCCGTAGGGACTGAGATGGACGGGGGCGAAGAGAGAGACAGAGGCACAGACAGACTGACTCCCAAGGGAGAGGGAAAGGGCGACCACTGTCTCCTTTAATCAAAGGCATACCGGTAGTGCCCATTCCGCACATACCACTTTTAAAAGATTCTGTGTGCGCGTGGGTGTGTGCGTGTGTTTGTGTTTCTACGCCACAGTGTTTTTACATGTGTGTGTGTGTGTGTGTCTGTACGTTGTGCAATCTGTATGATTCAGTGTGTGTTTTGAGCGGCTTTTTTTTTATCTCTTACTCTGTGTGTGCCTGTGTGTGTGTGTGTGTGTGTGTGTGTGTGTGTGTATGTGTGTGTGTGTGTGCGTGTGTGTGTGTGCATGTGTGTGTGTGCATGTGAATGTGTGTGTACCAAGTGTATATGCGTGAAGGAGAGTGCTCAGCCATATCCTTTACCCCCCTTCCAGGCACAGTCTCTGATCACAAGCTCACTGTGGCCTGTGCTATCTGGGACTGTCCCACATGGCCTCTCCCTCACTGGGCCATCCATCTTCCCCAGACCTCCTCCTCCTCCTCCTCTTCCTCCTCCTCCTCCTCCTTCTCCTCCTCGTCCTGCTCCTGCCCCGGTGGCCTCCACCTCCGCTGGGTTTCTTATCAAACCCACCCTCCCTCTACTCGTGTCTCGGGCCTGACTGATCACCAGCCCGGACAGAGGTGAGGGGCAAAGTCACTGGCAGTCCACACACATAGACTCAGAGACAGAGAGAGAGAGAGAGAGAGAGAAAGAGACACAAAGAGAGAGAGAGAGAGAGAGAGACACACACACAGACAGGCGGACAGAGAATGGGAGAGGGAGAAAGATGTACCTCTATATGGTTGTTTTAGCAATACAATTGCCTTATTTGTCATGCGAATAAAGCTCTTTGAATTTGAAAAAAAGAAACCCATTTGAGAGACAGAGAGAGAGAGAGAGAGAGAGAGAGGATGGCAGTGGCACCTCATCTGGACATGCTGTAGGAGCTGGCGACTCCATATAACCACAGTCAAAAGCTGATCTTAAAACCATATGCACTCCGAATGAGTGACAGCACCAGCCATAATTCATCTGTAACACTAACAGAAATTAATTATGTTGGATTTGGTTCGTGAAATTTATTTGCTCCACGAGGCGCATTTCATGGAAGATGAGCGGCGGCGGCTGCTGTACTGTACTGTGCTGTAGGCTGGCCACAGTCTGCGGAGGCCATAAAGATCTCCAGTGTGGAGGCGAGGAGCTTGTTACTGGCAGGCTGACACACGGATGCGCACCATTAAACGCTGCACCACTCCTGGATCTTTAAATGGCAACTTGAATCATATTCCTGTCATTCACGGCCTCCATTCAGAAATCTTGACTCAGAGGAGCTGGAGGTTCTTGTCCATCTTGCTCTTACCGCCACTAACTCCCCCTTCCTCTCTCTCTCTCTCTCTCTCTCTTTCTCTCTCTCTCTCCCTCTCTCTCTCTCTCGATCTCTCTCTCCCTCTTTCCTGGTCAGATGACATGCAGGATGGTAAGAGTCCCGGGCCGGCAGTGAGTCAACCACTGGCCAGGCCTCCCTTCATCAACCCGAGTCTTTCTATCTCTCCCTCCTCACTACGGCTCTCTATCCCTCTATTCTCATCCCTTTTCTCCCTCTCTCTTGTTTACAGAGAGGACACACAGGACACCCGACAGTGAGTCAGCGTACTGTCCTCCTCTTCATTCTCTTCATCTCTCTATCGCTATCTCACTCCGTCTCTCTCTCCCCCCTCTTTCTCTCTCTATTTATCTCTTATTATTTCTCTCTCTCTCTCTCTCCCTCCATTTCTCCCCCTCCTCAGGAGCAGGAGAGAACAGGATGGTGAGAGAGTCCGACGTCAGTGAGTCAGGCGTAGAGAGGCAGCGCTGAGCCTGCACACAGCCACCCGACCATTTAAATCTATTAAAAGTTTATAACGCAGAAACCGGACAGTGTGTGTCTGCTCCCCTCTCAATAAGAGCTTTGTGGCTGAGCAGGGAACGTCTGGGACCCGAAGACCTTCCCAGAAAGGTCTAGCAGCGGCAACCACCCCCCCCCCCCCCCCCCCATCAACATGTGTACTTTCTCTCTCTCTCTCTCTCTCTCTCTCTCTCTCTCTCTCTCTCTCTCTCTCTCTCGATCTCTCTGTTTTTCTCTCCCTCTCTCTACTTCCCTCACCCTAACCCTCTCGCACTCTCTCCCTACCTCCCTCACCCTCCATCTCTTCTCACTCTCTCTCTCTCTCTCTCTCTCACTCTCTCTCTCTCTCTCTCTCTCTCTCTCTCTCTCTCTCTCTCTCTCTCTCTCTTTCAGGTCTTGGTCGTATCGGGAGCCGGGGGTGTTGTGATTTCACTCAGGCTTTTCCAGCCGCCTTCAACAGTTCACTTGAGCTCAGACTCTATAAACCCACCGCAGCAGTGTGTCTCTGGGCCTGCGCGCCTGTGCAGCACGACCACCCACGCCACGCCACGCCAGCACAGCGAGCTGTCCAAACAGCATTAGTCTCTGTCTTAATCACTCTTCTGGAAAATACACACACACACACACACACACACACACACACACACACACACACACACACACACTCTCATGCACTCACATACACATGCGCATCCACACACATATGTATACATGAACACAACGCATATACTGAATACGCACTCATATAAGCATACACAAATGCACAGAAACACACACACACACACACACACACACACACACACATACTGTATAGAGCCTATAAATCAATTTACATGAGCATATACAGTCAAAAATGTCGATTAAGGAAGTTGAGAAAAGAAAGTAGAATTAGAGGGGAACATGATAGAAAAACCAGACGCAAGTCCTCTCCGGCATACCACAGCCCATCTCTGAGCAGGAGAGCAGGAGAGAGAGTTAAACGGCCCTGATTCTCTCCTAAATCTCTGTCCGTGGAGTCTGGGAGGCCAGGTTACATGGGCCGGGCTCTCCACAGGCTCTAATCCCTGAGTGCATTATCTGCCGCCCCAGCTGGAGAGGGAACATTACCTCTGGTATGCAGAGCAGAGGAGAGCAGAGCAGAGCAGGCCTGGCCCTAAGATCACCATTCAGCTCACCAAAAAACTTCAGCTCTCCCTCCCTCTCACTCCCGCTCTGTCTCTCTTCATCTCCGGGTCTATCTCTCTTTTACTCTCTCTCTCTCTCTCTTTCTATCTTGGTCCCTGTCTCACTCACGCTCTCCCTCCATCCTCCAGTCTCTCTCCTTTACACTCTCTCTCTGTTGCTCCCCCTCTCTCTCCCCCTCTCTCTCTCTCTTTGCTTCTCTATTTCTCTTTCACCCCATCTAATGACCCTTACTCCCCCTTTTACATCCCCCCTTCACCACAACCACCACCACCACCACCACCACCACTGCCCTGCCACTGCCACCACCGCCGCCACAGCCAGACAGGGTTTAGAGGCACACCAGATATCAGGCAGACAGCCCCAGATCTACTCTAAAGCCCCTACAACCGGGCTAACAAATGACCTCCACCTCCCACCATCTCACACAAACACAGCTATTCTCCCCCGCACACCGCTCCTTCTCTGGTGGACACACACACACACACAAACACACACAGAGACACACAAACACACAAACACACACACACACACACACACACACACACACACACACACACACACACACACACGCCCTAATATACAGAAAAAAACACAGAGGTCAGTGTCCCCCTTATTCATGTGTACGCATTATAAAGTCAGCTTCAGACTCCATTATCAGGAGAATGTTGTGCTTTCTATTCATTCTCCTAAATCCACAGGTTACTTTAGCCTACTCAGGCATGCAATGAATCCCTCCAAACAGTCTCACCTACAGTACAAATGTGAAATCAGCAGTGCCTATGCTTACAGTATGTGGTTACCACTTCATTAAAAGAGAAAAATAATAGGAGATAATATGTATCTAAAATGCACAAAGAAATTGTAAAAAAAGTGGATGAATTTCCTAGATAACTGTAATTTCACTCTCTCACACGCACACACAGACACACACATATACACAGACACACACACACACACACACACACACACACACAAACGTCTTATTTCTAGCCCGATCAATAAATCAAAGTCTTCAAAATGGGACAGGGTTTCCTCCATCAAGGCCACCCACTTACCCACCCACACCGCACACTGCAGCACACACACACACACACACACACACACACACGCCCGAACACACACATACACACATGCCCAGAGTAAACACACAGGGGAACACACATACAGCCTGTGACAGTCCTCTTCCTGTGTGGAAGAAGGCCATCACATGGAGATATACAGCATCTCTTATTGAACGCCACACAGACACACCAATCAACCTGCCTCAGGGCCACCAATAACCCTGGCAAAAGATAAACTATTTGACTTGAATGTGGAGGATATGATAAACAGGAAGAAGTCGCTCACCTGTGTCACCGACCCAGACACATTCACACTTACACACACACACACACACACACACACACACACCAAACACACACACACACACACACACACACACACACACACACACACACACACACACACACACACACACACACACACACACACACACACACACACCAAACACACACACACACACACCAAACACACACACACACACCTGCTCACACATTTACGGTCTTGTACTCCATGGGAGGTAAATATTTAGAGAGATAAATATTGTCCTGAAATACATGGCGATTTCTGCTAATCTGAATGCCAATGTTTGATAGCGAATAAACAAAAGATAAAATAAAAAATAAGCGTCTACTTATTTAGTCAAAGTGTGTGTGTGTGTGTGTGTGTGTGTGTGTGTGTGTGTGGAAACAGCTCTACTTGAGGTTCAGGGGGGAACAGCAGATTACATTTGTTACATATTTTACACACTGCGGACTCAGTTGGGTAATTATCATAGTTTAACTGGACTCCCCCGAGTTCCCTGAGACCACATAAAACAGCACAGAGGAGATCTGCATGACTGCTTCACATCACAGATATTACAGAAGAGGTTCAAATGAAAGAAAGAAAAGGATTTTTTAGTGTTGCAGACATACAAGTTAATTGTTCAAAAATATCCCTGCGTTAGCCAGACTTACAGTAATTGGAACATTATTTTCAAATTAATACTATAGCAGCAAACCATCAAATTAATCTTAGATGTTCTGAGGTAATCTTTCCCTCTCTGTGAATATCAGAGCTCAGTGGCGCTCTGCCCTTTGATGCGGCGTTGGAGCAGAAAAAGGGAAAGCACAAAGGCTCCTTAAATCAGGCATCTCTCGGTGTGTGGCACATTACTCTGGCAGTCATGTGGTAAATATTGTGTTTCCTGTCTCCTCCTTAACTGTTTTGGTAATTGGCTTGTGTTAACCCTGTGACCTGTCGACCTGAAGGGAGGGCGAGTGTGCGGGTGCGGATGGAGGGTGCATGGTGGGGAGGGGTGGAGTGTGTGTGCGTGTGTGTGTGTGTGGGGGGAGAGGAGGGGGGGGGGTGGTGTGGGGAGGTCAGGGAGGGAGAGGCTGCTGTGAGTTGCAGCGAACCAGAGTCGGTGCCAGAGTGGGTGATCCAGGAAGTTAAGGGGCCAAGAGGCCTGGCCCTCACAATGCCCGGCGCTGTTCCCCTGGCGACCGACCCGCGGTCCACAGCGGTGGCGGCGGTAGTGGCGGCAGCACTGGTCCGGACGGGCCGCCAGCGATATGGTTCGCATTAAGAGAGATAAATGATCCCTGCCTCTCCCGTTTCTCAACCCCTCCCTCCCCCGCCCCCCCGCTCTCCACCCCGACTGGACCCCAGCGTGTCCGCCAAACCGCACTCCCTCTGGACCGTCCAACCGCCCGCAGCGCTCCCGCGCTGACCGGCCAACGAGCCGAGGTGAAGAGTCACTCTCCAGCTTAATAAACGCTAATGCAATTAAGATGAACAAACAAGACCGCTTCCACTTGAGTCACAAAGGCCACGGCAGCATGGAGCAATTTTCCACCGCTAAATCAGCCTTCAAAAACACGGGTGTTCCGATGACTAATTCACATCGATAAACTACTTTTTCCAAAAGCATTTATATTTCCATATTTCACCTACAGATTGTTTCTCTTGCTAATGTATGTGTTATGGAAGGAAAAACATACTGTGAGAAAGTCTCACTTTCAGCGCATGTGGACTGAACAGTGATTGAGTCGTCACGAACAGAGTTAACAGCCAGCAATGCGGTTAAAGAGAACTCGCCGGCGGCCCCTCTGATATCTTTTTGCGCTCTGAAATTGTGAGATTACCTGCGATGTGCAAACAAGCTGGGAGCACAGAGGTTTGGTCTGTGGGCAGCTGGGGCCCGCTGACACCAGCTATCAGCTTCTGATAGGGGGGCCGTGAGAGGAAGCAGACCCCCAGGCCTGGGGCTCCCTGCACAGTGAAAGGGGCCATTCACACACACACACACACACACACACACACACACACACACACACACACACGCTACGCAGAAACAGCTCTCTCTGCATGCATGCATGTGGCCCTACACTTAGAATACACAGAGCAACCCATCAATACACACACACACATACTCACTAACACACACACATACTGTACATGTCATGCACACACATGCACACACACACACACACGCACACAGACAAATGCATGTGCAGAATCATAGAACACACAGAGAAACCAATCAATACACACACATATGCACACAAACACACACACATACACACACACACACACACACACACACACACACACACACACACACACACACGTGCATAATCACAGAACACACAGAGCAACCCACAAATACACACCCATTCACACACACAAACTGCACGGAATATACACATGCAAAGCACTATAGAGCAGATCCCGTGGGATTCAAGGCTAAGATCTTGAATAACATCTCGCACATTCTTCCTGCACACATGCCATGTCACAGATTGCCTCGCACGCCGAAACAATTTAATCATTCATAAAATATTACGATCAAAGCTCGCAGCGAGGTGCCAAGATAAGCAAGCCAGGTCTCCGCGCTCGGCGAACGAGGTGACAGAGAGCGGGGCTCGGGGCCAAGATGATGCCATGGCGATGACATCATCAAAAACAGCCCGGGCTCGGCGGGGTCCAGCCGTGTGAAGTCCACGCGCCGTCCAGGCTCAATTAGAGCGCCGCTTTTCACTTTCAGTTAAACATCCGACGGCAAAGGGCGCACAGGATGAGGAGGAGGACGAGGAGGAAGGAGGGGGGGGGGGGGCGAGTGGGATCGCGACCAGTAAAAACAAGCGGCGCTGTTGCTGCTGGCCTTCGCCACGCTCGAGGCCCGGGGGCCGGCTGGTTCGGGCAGACCCCTCGTCATTCCTTCACCTTGGCGTTGGTGGGCAGCGCGCCGCGTGAGCTCATGCTGGCAATCATCGCCGTTTCCTAAATTCATTAAGCCGCGCTCCATCAAGGCCACTGATCAAGGCGCGCGGATGAGCTGTGCATACAAAACCCTAGACAGGGGGAAGAAAATGGGAATGATATGGAGCTTTTCCTGTCATTTGTTGGGAAGAGTGTGGGTGTATAGCTGTGTGTGTGTGTGTGTGTGTGTGTGTGTGTGTGTGTGTGTGTAGGCTTCAGCTGTGTAAATGGCTAAGCCATTTTAAAACAAACCTCCTCAGCTCTCCCCTGATCAATTTAATACACTTTCTTCTCAGCGTTAATGAGTGCACATTGTTTAATTTGTAATCTTTTGGAGGTGTTATGGCCATTGATAGTAATCAGTAATAAATGACTGCGGAACGACTGCATTTAATTTTGCTCATTTGCAAGTTAATGGGGAGCTGGCTTCTGCTGTGGAATAAAAAACCTCCAGCGCGGGCTGCACTGCAAGGCTGGGATGAGAGGGGGCACAAGGGGGCACAGTGAGTCCGATTTGAAGAGAAGCACTTATGAATCATTCAAACAATACTGCCTCTTTGTTTTCCACGCCACACTTCAGCAGTGCGCGTGGTGCGCCAAACACTGGTCCTGATTCCTGAACAGTCTGTCCGCCTACTGAGACATACAGTACACTGAATCCAGTTCAGTGTGTGAAATTGTTGCTAAACAATTACTGAGCGCAAACCAATTCCAATTCCTAATCGTAACCATACAATGTAGTTAACAGTAACAGTGGAGTGAAGACAGATAGTTTGCTGATAATTGAACATCTGCAGATAGTCTGTGGGTGAATTAAATGCAAATATTTTGCCATCACATATATGACACATGGAGGTCACATTAAGCAGAAGCGTGAAACAAGGTGTTATAATCGTTTGTGTGACAACAATGTGGTTGTGGGTATGTCACTGGTCCGGGTACTAGACGGTATGTGTTGGCATGTGTAACGGCAGGCGATAAAGCAGCACATCGTTCCGTGTGTGACAAACAAACGCGGGCGAGGCTGCAGCCGGCGAGGCAGGGCTCGAGCGAGCAGATTATTGCGGGTGTCGCGCTGGGGTCTGACTGATATGAGTTATATCTGTAATTTCAGAGTTCAAGAACCTCCCAGTGTAAACACAGGCATCGTGTTAAGACAGGACGTGGCCCGGCTCCTGCCAAAAGCTTCGGCTTTCTGGGCAAAGGCTGCTATTCTGTAGTCCACGCTCCTCATCAGGGAAGACAGAAAGAAAGAGAGGGAGAGCGAGAGAGAGAGAAAAAGAAAGAGAGAGAGAGTAAGAGAGAGAGTGAGGGAGAGAGAGAGAGAGGGGAGCAAGGGGGGGAGAAAGCAAGAGGGAATTTCAGGGTCCAGAGAAGGATGCCTCTCAGCCTGCCCGGTCTCTCGTGGGTGGCCCCTGTTAAATAGAGAGTATAAAAGGCTGCAGACGAAATGCAGGGGATTAGGAACCATAAACCCAAGACATCACTCCCTGGGACTGGGATGCGCAACGCACAGCCCCGGCCAGAAGAGTCATAGGGATGAACGTCAGGCCTGGTGATTTGACCGCTGGAAAGCAGGCCAGGTCAGAGAGAGAGAGAGAGAGAGAGAGAGAGAGAGAGAGAGAGAGAGAGAGAGAGAGAGAGAGAGAGAGAGAGGAGCCGCGGGGTTGGGAAAGGCAGAAGTGGGGTGAGGAAGGAGAGGAGTGGGGGTGGGGGGGGGGGTTGTAGGATGAGATGTGGAGAGCTTAGAGGATGGAGTAGAAGAGCGTGAGAGACAAAGAGGCTGAGGGAGGAGTGTTTGCGGAGTGGCGCTGAAGAGATGCACATGCTCAAGCCCTTTACGAGCTGTTAACCTGTCCTCCGTGACCGTGCCAACCAACAGAAGCATACGCAGCCAAACGTTGCGTGTGTGTGTCTGTTGTGTAACGCAAGCATGGGGGGTTCATGATATCACAGTGGCCATTCTAAAGGGACATTGTACAGATTGTCTAAAGGCCTTACAGCCAGCCCACTCAAATGCAGGGTTTTGGGATTTAACTGTTTTGCTTGGTGTACTGATAAGTGCCAAGTCCTAAGCTTTTCCCAGACCTAAATGCATATCTTGTAACTGTACAATGTAATATGAATCAGAATGAGAAGTAAAGTGGCACAAGTTATTATGTAAGAAAAGAAATATCCTTGTATATGTGAGTTTGCAAATTCTATATCCTGGTTGAGTCACTTTAAGTAAAAGCATACCCGCAACCTCGGAAAGCTTCTAGTTTGATACCACACTCAAAACCCTCGTTCTGACATGATCAAAGTCAGCAGGAAAAGCCCTGAAAAACCGCCACGGCGTGGGTGCAACAGTGTGGCTCTGCGCACATGATGCTTGCATTGTGAATGTCAAACAGTGTAGCGTTGCAGGGAGCTCTGCGCCAGATGAAAGAGGCGCTGGAGAGCGGTGTGTCCCGTATATACGCGGCAGGGGTGATGCGTCACCCCGTTTTGTTTTGCGCGGCCCGCGTCCGTCCGGCCCCACTCTCTCTCCTCTCCTCTCCTCTCCTCTCCGTTTCGCCTCTGCCAAGACCTCGTCTGTCTAGCGTGACCCAAACAGAGGAGAGTGGCGAGTGACAATTGTTTGGAACGGCGGCTGGCTTTTTTCGCAACGCTCGCGCTCACATCCACACGCAGGCAGGATATCTGACCCCCTCGGCGGGCGGGCGGGCGGGCGGATTGGGCAGTGCGGGGGCGGAGGGGCGGCCAAACACAAGAGAGGCACAAGAGTGGCAAAATGAGGAGCAGACGTCTGGAACGGACCACAGCTGGTGCGCGGGGGCACCACGGGGAGGCAGGGCAGGGTGGTGGGCAGCCGGGGCGGGTGGGCAGGCAGGCAGGCAGCGGTCGCCCTCGTTTCCGAGAGGACACTTAAAACAAACAATCAAGCGCTGCAGGGACCTTGTTTCCTGCCGCCCGCACTGCGTTCTGCCGCATAAAGAAGAAGAAGAAGAAGAAGCAGAAGAAGAAGAAAAAAGGAGAG
>NC_085004.1:21860830-21883330 GCF_963854185.1 Sardina pilchardus | reverse complement strand
GTGAGGGGCGCAGTGAGTATTTTAAAGGGTGGGATGGGGTGCTGGTGGCTCTGTTGCACAGGGGATGTCATGTTTATAGCGTTGTTTATGCATGTTTGCATTCACAGCCTGCATGGTTTCGACCCCCCAACCCACCCCCGCCTCCCCTCCATACCTACTGGCGAGGTGAGGCGAGAGTAGCTCAGTCACCCACCGTCTCACCCGGAATTCGCCCGAGCCCCATTCCCAATCCCAGCATGCCCTCTGTCTCAGATTGCCAGTCTGAAGGAATTCTGGGAATGTCCCTCTCTCTCTCTCCGGCGGCTCCTGACCCCTCCTCATCCCCGTGCACCTCTGCGGACCAGCCCACCCCCGAGGGTGAGACCCAGGGAGCAAGGGAGCAGCGGAGGGGGTGGGTGTAATGGGGTGTGTGTGTGTGTGTGTGTGTGTGTATATGTGTGTGTGTGTGTGTGTGTGGAGGGGGTGCAGCCGTGCAGTGACAGCTCTTACACTCACCAGAGGCCCGCGTCCCCAACCAAGAATGGCACGGGCCACCCTTGCCGCCAGAAGGTAGAGTTTATTTTTGTAGCTCCCGCACTCCCCTCCTCTGGCCATGGCAGACCACCGACCGCGGAGAAGGGGGTCTCTCACACTCCCTCTCTCACCTCACCCACTCGCTCACTCGCGCTTTTGTAACTTGCACCCACTTTCAGGAGGAAAAAAATAATTGAATAGGCTGAAATGTATGTGGTTTAAAGAGAGAGAGAGAGAGAGAAAAAAAAAAGGAAAATGATAAAATTACCTCCACTTAACTGAGGTAAACACACTGTTGGGTTTTTAGTTCAAACAAGAGCGCATGAAGACCTGCAACGGCGTTTTTTGAAGTAGCAAAAGTAACAGTATGCTTGTTAATGCGGTCTTTATGTGAGCGCGGCGGGAAGTTGAAGGAAACAGACGCTAAATGGCTCTTTTGTGCGCGCCGTGAGACTGGAGAGCGCTGTCTTGGCTGATAAACTGTGCGATAATAAATACTGTAATTAATGATAGTGGAAGGTAATTGCTAGCGGAGAAAGGATGTGGCGTTTGTAATTACACTGAAGTTTCAGGGAGCTGCTCCTTAAACTCCACAGAGCAGGGGAGGGAAAACTGAACAGTGATTCCGCTCTGATATCTAGATCTGAAATCAAATATCATCTTCCTGTCTGACAATTAAAACAGACAACCTTAACGAGTTTCATCTGTTAGACGTTGCGGTGTTTGTTTTAGGTATGGGAAGTGTCTTCGCTTTGTTTGGCGTGTCAGGTCCACGTTGGGGAAGCCCGAGGTACAGACTGTTTTCTTGAGAGATCCGTAGTTCCTGACAAAACCCTGGAGGCCTCGGGTCTGTGAGGAGGCTTAGACTACAACACACCCAGATAGTCTTACTTGTCAGTCTCTCTCTCTTTCTCTCTCTCCCTCTCTCTCCCTCTCTCGTTCTCTCTCGTTCTCTTTCTCTCTATCTCTCTCTCTTGCTCTCTTGCAGTCTAATATAATGCTCTTAGTTGTGAAAATGATTAAATCATTGTATTAATAAAAACACTGTGACAGAATATTTAGTTAACATTACACCACTTGAGGGCAGGTGATGTAAGCTTCATTTATCCTGTTTTCAGACAATGTCAACTCATGTTGACCACACATAATCATCATTTCTTAAGAAAATATATATAAAAAAACCATTGGGTTCAAATACAACCGCTCGTATGCATCAGCGCCTTGTCACTCAACAGCACTTTTCCCTCAACAACACGTACGACATGGGAAAAAAAAACGCCCATACGGGCAGAAGGATCACAAGACAGAGACATCAGCCGCAGACACAAACCCGGCACCAGACCTTACTTAACACCTTAGCCAGCGCACCTAACAATGGTGAGGATCCCTGGCATCCGACCCAGCGCTCGTCAACCCCCACCTCCACCTCTCCCTCGGCCCCTCTCTCTCTCTCTCTCTCTCCCTCTCCCTCTCACTGTCCAGCATTCCTGTGCATTTGGACAGCCGCCTGACCCTCACTCAAGGAGCTCTCACGGAACTGCTCTGGAACCAATCACAGAAGGAGCCGAAGAAGAAGAAGAAGAAGGAGAAGAAGAACCAGCCCAGTGTTCTAGAATAGTCCAACAAGGTCCTCTAAGCCCCCGGCTCTGCTCGACGTGGTTATTGATATACGGACAGACAAACACAAACAGTGAAAAACAAACAGCCGCCCTCGGCGGGGCCGGCTACGGGCGGGCGGGCAGGCGGGAGGGCTACTGAAGCGCGCTGACCCAGCCGGCCGGCCCCTGGAGTGGACGGAGGCTCACAGTGGCTGTGGTTGTGTGGGGCCGTGGTGGGGCCTTCCTGTCTAGACTGGGGGAGATAGGGTTAATGAAAACGGAGCGCTGCCCCTGAACGCTGTCTGCGGTATCAATCCTCAGGTCGGTCTCGAACCAGCGGCCCGTCACGCACCACCCCAACCCCGGGCACACCCAGGAGAGTTCTGGAAGGCACACGGAGACATATGCAGATATAGATACACACACACACACCCATACACACACACACACAAACGCACAGTATTCATATGCACAAACACATACTGTACATGTAGACACATGAATGTTCACAAACAGACACACAAACACACAAATACATTTAAATACATTAAAAGTTAGCATCTTAAACTAATGAAGACAGACACGCACACACGCACACGCACACACACACACACACACCAAGCTCTGTGCACCGACACCTTGCTGCACCCACGCCACCCTCTTCACTCCGTGACACCCCAACTCTTCATGTGGAATTCCAGCCCCCTCTCTCCATTTTTTTTTTTTTTTTGGAGATGAAGAAGCGCTGTTTATGAGACATTCCCAGAATAAATGGTGGTCAACAGTTCAGCGTGTTGGCCCATGGTGCTCTGTAAATATAGATGACTGCGCCCAGCCATGGAGAGAATGTGTGAGAGTCTAAACCAGCAGCGGCTCCACCGTTGCCAAGAGAGCACCTGGACGGTGTTAATCACCGGCTAGCGTAAACATTTCCCCCGCGGAACATACGGCAGAACTACTCGTCCTCTCCGCGCTGCGCCGCACCGCACCACACCACACCACACACCAACTCGCGCTCTCTTCTTGGAAAACACACACACGCACGCACACACACATGCACGCACGCACACACACACACACACACACACACACACACACACACACACACACACACACACACACACACACACACACACACACACACACACACACACACACACACACAGATACTGTACATACTCCAAACTACACCCACACCCACACCCACACTCACACACAGACCCTTCCACTAGCTCAAGTGTGTGGCCTAGGAGAGAGAGTGTGCAAGTGTAGGATCATCTGTCATTCAGCGATAGAGCAACGAGAGGACACAGTCATAGCGCTGGATACAAGTCATCTGCCATTTCTGGGGGCCTGTCAGTGTTGTGGTTTCACAACTGTGTAATGAACACATTTTAAATGTCGCAAGTGTTGAAAATCCCAGCTTCAACACGTCCAATAACTAGCTGTGAACTATGTAAGCCTATAAAAGTGGAGCCAATGGGTGGGGCTGTGCGGTGCCACTCACCAAACATCACACACATCAAAAACCATACTGGCTAACTGTGTTGACTGATAGACAGATTTAAGTTAGGGATTACTTTTTTATGCATATTATTACTCATATTATATATATCATAATGACAAATGTATGAATTGATTTAGTTTTTTTAATCAGCAGTCCTGTAAAATCTGCATATCAAATATAAGCACATCACAGGAACATTATCAAAAGCATTTCAAACACAAACCATGATATTTATAGCTTATTTGCAGTGCAGATTATATAAATAAAATATGATACATCTACACAGTTTATTACAGTCTCTGGAATTTTGTGATTATTCTTAATTAGATTAAGAATAATTGACAAATGCAAACATACTACCTGGTCCTTGATATAATACAAAGATGTACAGTACCCCTGGTTTGTTTATACATCACTAAACGTGGACAGCCTCTTGATGAGTCAGTCCAACACAAACTTTACAAGCTACTTTTGAGGTAAATGCCTCAGTGTCCCATGGCCAAATGTCAGCCTGCTTCCCAGACTGAAAGCTATCCACTTTTTAAGTGCCCAATGTTCCTTAATTGCACAACCGCTAAATCGCTGCTTCTCTTCAAGCCTTCAAGAGCTGAAGTATCAGTCATGCCCCTCTCTCTGCCCCAGTACATTACGTTTAAGAGTTTCTCGGGGGTTGTGATGACTTAAGATCCTTCATGCTACTTCAGCTCTTCAGACTACATTAGTCTTCACTGCACTCTCAACATCAGATCATGAGCTTGAGCAGTGGGTGCACCAAGAGGAGGGGAAATGGCTCCATTTCAGGGATTCTCCATTTAGTGTTTAATCCCCCCCCCCCCATGCCCTCCCAGCACATTCATCCTCCATCAACTTCCAGCGCCATTACCCCCCCCCCCCCACACACACACACACACACACACAGACACACACACACACACCCCACTACCTGTGTCTCGCCTCTGTGCTCTCAGCGCTGCATAAACAGCGCCGGCAGCCAGTGGGCATTGTCGTCAGTGAGCGTCCAGTCTGGAGGCCCGATCCAGAGCAGAAGCCGCCCTCGACTCGCCTCGCCTCTCTCCCCTCGGCTCATCTCACAATATGGACGCCGCTGACCCACGCGGAGTCTGCCTGGCTGATGGAGGCAGCTCTCTGTGCTGTGGCTGTCTGACGCAGCTTTTTTTCAGTTTCAGCACTCCCCCCTGCCCCCCCAAGACAAAAAAAGATAAACATTTCCTCCTGCTTAAACAGCAGTGAACCAAACACCCCTTCCCTGACCCCATTGTACTACTTATCAAATCTATTTCCTTCCTTGTCACACCACAGAGGGCACAGAATTTAGTCACAGACACAGACAAACGATTTTCTCTCGCTCCCTCCCTCTGTCTCTCTCTCTTTTTTTTGGGTGCACCAAGGACCTTCTCTTAACCTCCTCAGATCAAAACAGCTTAAATCACCTCGGTGGCACATGGCCATAGATGTTCTTATCTGCCCAGAGCTGAGAGGGGGAGGCTAATGGATCATAATTACTGTCAAGTTTCATAAAGTTACACCCCCCTCCTCTTGTTACTGGGCAGGCCATGCGTGCCCACACTTAGGAGATGTACACAACCCCCCCCCCCCCCCTCACCCCCGTCCATCCCCCAGAGAATGGGCATTCTTGCTCGACATCCTCCGCGTCCGCAGGAGAGAAGACCCAGGGTGACGCACAGATGACCTGGACGCCCGAGAGGGGCCGTGTTTTATGGACCGAGCGCCTGGGCTGCGGTAAACACAATTTGGACTGTCACGCATGCAGGGGGAGGAGATGGATTATCTGTTTAAGACTCATCAGCCAAATGAGGCCACACCGGTGGACCCCTCAGCAAAACCCCCGTCGGGCCCCGTCCAGTAGTTTGCATTTTTTGCCGTGACGCGAGGCGGCGGCGGACGGCGGTCGAGAGTTATCTTTCCTTTTTCAGCTAAAATGATTTGACCTGTCAACAATGGACATACAGCAGGGCTTTGCCACTGCCAAAAGCTCAGCTGCGCTTTGAGAAACACGACGCCTCCCTGATTCCTCTCAGGGAGGACTCAATGGTGCGGGGAGAAGAAAAATGTGCGGCTCTTCCCCAAACTGGGTGCAGGGGCAATAATACAATAACATGTACTTCCCTCCCTTTTTCTCGCAAGATGAGAGTGAATGCTGTATATTTCTCCTCAAGGGCCTTAAGGTACATTTTCAGAATTGTTTGGTTACTCTCCTGTGGGATAAGCCCTCAATCTGGCAACCACACCGGCCCTGCCACAACCACAGTCGTCCATGCCAGTTTCCAAGCAGCAGGGAAGGGCTAATGTTCCTCTCCATGGGAGGAGAGCCGGAGCAAGAGAAGGCAAAGGCTGGAGAACAGAAGGGAGAGGGGAGAGAGGAGAGGGGGGAGAGAGGGGAGAGAGGGGTGTTTCGTAAGAAAAGGGGGTTCTAAATTTATTCATCTTAAAAAAAACCAAAACGACATCTCTGAAGACCAGAGACGTCCGCCAAGCCTCGAGAACCTCGAGAGGCTGCTGGTGTGGTGTGGTGTTTGGGCAGACGTGATGGAGAGCGGCGGCGGGCAGGTCGGAGGGAGAAGGGGCACGGAGGGCATCGTATGTTGCTGCCCGTACGTACGAGCAGAGTGGTCATTCCGGCTGCAGCAGCTGACACGTCTCTGCTCTCACCTCGTTAGTGCGGGCCAATCGTCCAGCTGCGTTTCTGTCCCGGTGACAGGTCCAAATGCAGCGAGATGTAAGGCTCTCTCATTTTCACACCACTTCACAGGGGCGAGAGCAGGCTTTGCACCCACTGTGATCTCACCCGCACTAAGCCGCTCTCGCTCTCTCTCTATCTGCTCCCCTCCCCAAGCACGGCACGGAAAAAGCTTCACTTTGAGTGAAGACAAAAGGGAGGTGGGAAAGTGGATTGTGTGTGTGTGTGCGTGAAAGAGAAAGTGTGAATGTGTGTGTTGGAGTATGTGCTTGCGTGTGTGAAAGAGAAAGTGTGTTTGCGTGTGTGTGTGTGTGTGTGTGTGTGTAAGTGAGAGTGTGTGTGTGTTTTGGGAGCCAAGGAGGTTAAGTGCACGATCCATCCAACTTTTCATCTACACCCTCCCACCCCAATCTCCTACATGTTTGAACCCCCCCCCCCCCGCCCCCCCCCCACACACACACACACACACACACACACACACACACACACACACACACACACACACACACACACACACACAGCACCTCCTGGAGTCCATGCCACCCGCATGGATGTGAAACCCATTCCCCTCCATCCAGTCACACATTGATTAGCCCTCAGAGTGTTTGCCCATTAAACTCCAATCTGGAGAAATCAAACCAATATGTGAACTTTGTGATTAGTGTCAAAAGTATTAACACGCCACTCACTCAGAAATGAGAACCATACACATTCTTGTGTTCACATATCTTTTCAAAAAAAGACAAATATGCCACAACCTCAAGGCAAAGAGAGAGAGGCAAAGAAAGAGAAGGTGAGTGGTGTGTGTGTGTGTGTGTGTGTGTGTGTGTGTGTGTGTGTGTGTGTGTGTGTGTGTGTGCGTGTGTGTGTGTGCATGCGTGTGTGTGTGTACATGCGTGTGTGTGTGTATGTGTGTGTGTGTGTGTGTGTGTGTGTGTGTGTGTGTGTGTGCGTGTGTGCGTGTGTGCGTGTGTGTGTGTGTGTGTGTGTACATGTGTGTGTGTGTATGTGTGTGTGTGCGGGGGTGGAAGCCAGGGGTCTTGAACTGTATCACTCAACTTTGTTTCTTTCCAAGACCCCCATTTTTTTTGTAGTTTCTATGAGGCGCATACAATCAGTTGAGAAAATATTTCTCCAGTGTAAAAACATCCGGAGGGAGTTCCAGGGCCATGTAACGGCGCCCAGAGGACATGCGGGCCAGTCAGCGGACCAGAGGGCCGTGTGACGGACGGACCGGGCTCCAAACTGTACCTGCTCTGGGGGGATTTACAAGGAGACCTCCCAGAAACACCCCGGCTGCTGCCTACCTGGAACCCACTGTGGCTTCACTGAGACCTCCATGCAAAGAAATGACGACATGGCGTAGAATCAGAGGTAATGCATGGAAAGCTCTCTCTCTCTTCCTCTGTGTGTGTGTGTGTGTGTGTGTGTGTGTATAGAAATATAGCTGCTTGGTCCGTGTAACATCCAAACCTTTTGTGTCATTTGAGATCCTTCAGAGGATGGACCGAGGCCGTGGCTGCACCGTAGCACCGTCGGTTAACACCCCAAAACGGAAGCAGAGCACACCACACGCGGGGGCGAGGACACTGCAGAACGTACAACAGCACACAGAAGAAGATGTGTATTTTCATTGGAAGGCGATCTCTCCACTGACTCAATGGGATATGTGCTGGCGCAAAAAAAAAGAGAGAAAAAGCTGCAGAAGTCTGCGTCCTGTTGCAGCCATCAGAGAGAGGGAGAAAGAGAGGAGAGAGGAAAGATGAGAGATGAGAGAGGAGAGAGAGAGAGAGAGAAAGAGCGCTTACTCGGCAATGAAACATTATTAAACTTTGCTTCTCGGCACTATTTATTCAAGGCCCTCATCTGATTCAACGCGAGGGCAAATGCTTGGCTCGCAGTGGAATGTTGGAGGCTCTTCTTTTTCATTAGAATGTAATGATCATATTTTTTTGAAGCATCTGATACTATCCACCCCACTGCTCTGTGGGCTGATGCAAAGAGCTGAAGTTGAAAGGGAAGTGAGTGATACCAGCAAATTATCCAGAGGAAGGAAATGTTTAAGCCCTCAAAGATGATAGTGATTCTCTGGCGATGTACCATTCAGAGCAATTAGTTCACTCTAAAAGCCAGTCCCACAGATAAGGCCGCTGAGCAAAATACCATCCACGGCCCCTATCTGATGGCATGCAAAGGTCACATCTAGCCGAAAGCTGTCAGAAAATACAAACAGAAGGCCAGTTCACGTCTGCCTGTAACTGGTAGTGCCTGACATTAAAACAAAATATACCTAAAGGGCATCGGACTGTAAGAGTTAAACCAAAAAAGCACACGGAAGCTCTTGGAAGCACACAAACATTCAGTTATACTGTTTTTTTTAAAGAAAGGTGCAAATGGGTACTGTTTCAATGTCACATCTTCCTCAGAGCCAATGGAATGGATATACTGTAGTAACGCCAAGACTGAACACTACATTAGAGCACAACAACATTGTTGAGTGTGTTGGACATGGAGGGAAATGCTTTCTAAACAACATACCGAGCAGCCCAAAGTGGTCAACCTTATGCCAGTGTTTAGGAGGTCAACAAGAACCGTGCTTAAAGTCTTTTGCTGTGGTTTTGAGATCTGTTAGCTTGAGGTCAAAATGACCAGTGGACAAATAAAGTAAAATGGAATTCCGCGTAAAAATCAGTCTCCAGATGAGATAAATTCTCAAAGCGACTGCAGGCTTTTTACGAGACAGAAAACAGACCTAGACTATAGACCTGCTTACCCCACCAGAGTTACCTCAGGAGCGGAGACAGTTTTATATTCATGGTATCTTTCACTTTTACAAATTGAAGGACAATGCATGTGAATGGCTCATTTAAAAGGCCCAAGAGAGACTGACTAAGTTTTAGAGATATTCAAGAGAGACTGACTAAAGAAGTGCAGATAGCGCTAAAAAGGTTAGATATGAGGACTATCCTTCAGAATCCTTCATGAAAAGGTGTACAGTATTGTATTATAAGAACATCTTCAGATGCTCTGACCTCCATTCTAGCTCAATCCAAAAAATAAAAATCAAAGGCTACATTTTCTGTCTATGTGGCACTGCATCTGTGCCAGATTTCCAGGTAACACAGGGATGAACCTCGATGGTTTCGCTGTTCCACTGCCGTTCAGACCACCACGCGTTTGGGGGTTCACCTCTGTTTCCATGGGCACGAATCTACCCTGTCCTCGGTGTGCCCACAAACACGTCTGGTGTGCATTCTGCGTGGCATGGACTCGCTGCGGCTTGGCCATGAGCAGGGCTCAACGTTTACAGATTCCCTCAGACCCACCTATAGTTGGGGACGCCCGACCCAAGCCTTTTGGCCACTAATACCTAAACAGTTCACGTGTGATTGCCCCGCACATCCTGACCTCCAGCGTCTCACCGTCTTTTCCACCTGAAGCCCGACCTCAGCAGGAACTCATGGCACTGCACGGCTAACGCTAGGCTGGACGCGTGGGTGGGACGCCCCTCAAAGAGACACCCAGACGAGACCTGGATGCTGGACCTAACACTAAAAGAGAGACAGATGACTAATGTTTTTTTATGAGGATTTTATAATCATATTGATTAAAAAATACACTAAAAATTTACATTTTTGGATATTGGATATTTTAAGTGTGATTTCTGTGATATCATCATCATCAGTCAAAATTCCAAAAACAGGAAATTGAGTCACGACACATGCTACACTCACTATTCTATGAAAAACAAAACATTCTCATCTTTTTTCATCTTACGTCACAGCTTAAGGTCAATATGGTAGCCTGAGAGTAACAGATCTATTTTTGTCCAGCTATGGTGGCCACGGAGGGACCAAAACAAAAGGGGTATTTAGTGCACCTTTTTCCATCACCACCCCCCCATCCCCAGTGACGCAACATTCCAGCCTTATTGACAAGTTTTCGTTGCAAATGGGCTGTGTAACGCGGCGCGCCCGGGTGGGAAGGTGCACACATGTGGACAGCAGGCCTGCAGCAGAGGCCCACGGCTGGCTCCTGCAGCCACGCTCCATGCACATACACACACACACACACACACACACACACACACACACACACACACACACACACACACACACACACATACACACACACGCATACACACACACACACACACACACACTCACAACACACACACACACACACGCATACACACACACACACACACACACACACACACACACACACACACACACACACACACACACACACACGTTTAGTCTACCAGTCAGCACGCCCCACATCTGGTCCAGCCACCCCTCTCCGCCCCCACACTGCCAGCCCGTCCCTCCCCAACGGTCGGCCTCACATGCCCACCCGCAGGCACCGTTCACCAGCCCTGCTCATCCCTGCTTCATAACATCACAGCGGTTAGCAGTAGCACACTGCCACACCGCATAATAACTCTGTCATTAATAATGATGACCGTTTTTAAAAAAAGAGTGTAAAATATGATACGGATATGCTGGTTAGGAACAATAAAGATGATCTGGATGGCATCTGTGGGCCCTAGAGCAGAGCAGAGAAGGATGAAGTATTTCTGGAGAGGCGGTTCAGCGGAGGGCCTGTTTTCCTAAGTGGGCCTCACACTCGGGCCAGGAAGATCCCAGTAGGATAGGAAAAGGAAGAGAACAGGTAAAGTAAATGAGGAACTACTACGGGAACGGTAAACAGGTCTGTAAACAGAGTGTGAGTGAGACATGCGAGGGGTGAGTGTGTATGTATATGTGTGTGTGTGTGTGTGTGTGTGTGTGAAACCACAGATTTCCCACAACTCTCTACCGGGGGCCGAGGGCCACTGGGGAGCTCGGCTGAAACACACATGTGCACGTATGCACACATAGCTCAGACGCATGCGCCAACACAACTGACATACACAAACACGCTCATGCTTACTTATACCCATGAATGCACACACACACACCCACACGCACACACACACACACACACACACACACACACACACACCTACACGCACCCACACGCACACACACACACACTACAAATACATCAAATCAAGAAGTGAAACGTATACCAGCACACACTCATAATGAATCAGCAGCGCTCACTCACACACACACACAGCCATTTTTCCTTTCCTTTCCACGCTCAGCCTCACACCCGACTACCATTTACCTCACACAGTGCCACGCAGAGAGAGAGAGAGGGGGCACGTTGGGAGTTTTCCATGGGCGTCCGCTGTCAATTCCTGGGTCATTTTCCCCCAGCAGCATGCATTGAGCTCATTTTCCATTTCGCCGTTCACTCAGCAGAAAGTCATCTCCGTCCAGCCCCCGTGCCACCATGCAGGAGGACTCTGTGTGTGTGTGTGTGTGTGTGTGCGTGTGTATGTGTGTACGGGGGGGTGGACTGGCCACGCCACTCTGCATGCGATGGCCGGGATCCAGGCGTCATTCTCGGATGCGGGGAGCTTCCTGCTATTCTATATATGTCACCAAGCCTTTTCACTGCCGGGGCCTTCGGGAGGCGACTCTGGCGAGAGATTTGTCTTGCGTCAGTGACAAAGCCCCCTTTCGCTTCCACGCAGAATCCTTGCACAGGGGGAAAATATGACCCTTGACCATCGCCAGCCACCTGGGCTTCAGTAGCCAGTAGTCCCTGTGTGTGTGTGTGTGTGTGTGTGTGTGTGTATGTGTGTGTGAGAGAGAGAGTGAGAGGCCAGTGGAAGAGCCCTGGTTTGGCCTCCTCTTGGTTTTGGTAGGCATGGAAAACGGCAGCTTGGGAGGTCCCTTGCTTGCTGACAGACGACGTGCAATGACAGGATGTATTCACAGTAGCAGGGTTTCGAACCCTATAATCAACATATGACTGAGAGCTCAGTGTAGCCGTGCCGAGGGGGAAACTTGCATCTCACACGCGATGGCTGAATATGACATCGGTAACACAATCCGCCATCAAGACAGCAGGCCACTTCATTTCCGGCAATCAATTTTTGTCCCGCGCAAATTCCAACATCTCCCACATCAGCAAAAAAAAAATGCAAAACCCCAACAATGCTACTGGCATCACACAGCCATTCCTCCAGTGGCCTGTTAGTCCTTTGGCTGTGAGGCTGCTACTGTTTGGTGAAAGATGTGCATTTATTTCCCCCTTGGTCCCAGCCCCTAAAAACAGCGATCAGTGATAAATGCGTCAATCACTCTCCTCCGGAGCCAGCGGCGGCCCACACGGGCCATCACGGCGCGGTGGGCCCCCGGCACGGACCCCTGTGAGTGACACGCGGAGGAATAGTTGGCCTGCTTAATGAGGTGTGACCGCTCCTTTAGGGTCCCACCACCCCACACCACACTCTCTGTTCTCTCTCTCTCTCTTTCTCTCTCTCTCTCCTTCTTTATCCTTCGCTCTCCTCTCCTCTCCTCTCGGCCAGCTGTCCCGCTCCTGTCCCGTTGATAGAATTAAGGAGCCCTTGAACCATGCTGCTCGCACTTCCTGAAGCAATTACTGTTAACCAGCGGGGGCCGCCGATCCCAGCATGCACAGTCCTCGGGGTGTGTCTGTGTGTGTGTGTGTGTGTGTGTGGTGTGTGTGTGTGTGTGTGTGTGTGTGTGTGTGTGTGTGTGTGTGTGTGTGTGTGTGTGTGTGTGTGTGTGTGTGTGTGTGTGTGTGTGTGTGTGTGTGTGTGTGTGTGTGTGTGTGTGTGTGTGTGTGTGGCTGATGGAGTACTGGTGTTTAAACAAGGCTACACAGGGTGCATCCCGCCACCCACGTGAGAGAGATGGAAACAAATCTGAGCTGAGGGATGGGTGGGATGACTCTCTCTCTCTCACTTTCTTTCTTTCTCTCTCTCTCTCTCTTTCACACACACACACACACACACACACACACACTGAGTCAGTCTCTCTCTCTCTTTCCAGACTGTTTTTCCTGAAGGGCTGTTGTGTAGCGTCGTGGGTGGGGTTAGATCTGTTTTCATGGGGTACACGCCATGAGGAATAACCAACTTGGCATGGAACCTGAAGGAAATGTTACATTATAGACAGATGTCCTTCAGTTTCACATGGAAAACACGGCTGTCCAGTTCATCCTATGCATGCGCGTATGTGTGTGTGTGTGTGTGTGTGTGTGTGTGTGTGTGTGTGTGTGTGTGTGTGTGTGTGTGTGTGTGTGTGGGTGTGTGTGTGTGTGTGTGTGTGTGTGTGTGTGGGTGTGTGTGTGTGTGTGTGTGTGTGTGTGTGTGTGTGTGGTGTGTGTGTGTGTGTGTGTGTGTGTTTGAGACAAAAAAAGAGAGAGAGTGAGAAAGATAAAATGAAGTGTGCGTGTGAGAGAGAGTGGGATGGGTTTACAAAAGCAATCATAACCAGAATTCCACACATTCAGAGAGCGTTGGCAGTGACACTTGGCAGAGAGGACGTGTATATTTTCATACGCGTAATGACACTCCTCTGAAAACAAATTGTTACATGTAGGAGGCACAATCTAACGGAAGTTCAATCAGAATTCCTAGAGAACCGAAACTCCCAGAGTTTGGCTGATATTGTGTCATGAATTTCAATGAAAATATTCTAAAAGGGCTTTTTAAAAACCAAAGCAACCCCAGAAGAATTAAATACAATTTTAAATGGTTTTGCATGAAAACCATGAGGTTGCATTCAATGTACTTGGGTGGTGTATAAGGTCCAAATACACATTTAACATTTTAGACATTAATAAAGAAATAAAGAAATAAAGAAATTACAGACAAAGCATCTTCTCATTTGTCGGCTTTTGCAAGCCCACACCACTCGTCAAATATTAGACTACCGTGCCCGCCATCAGAGCCCCCAGTCTGTAACTTACAGTACTGCACATAGCTCTGTTGTGAACAGCGCAGGCATTAAAACAGGAGCATCTCTGTGTTTGTTTTCACACAAGTCTGCACCAAAAACGTGATTAGCAGAGCAGCCGTCCCTGAAATCACAGGAACTCCCAGCATCCCCCAGGAGAGGGACACACTTAGAGAGCACCCCAGAGCAGCACCAAGAGCAGGAGGTCAACATTCTCCTCCGAGGGAGAAGGAGGAGGGGGGGGGGTGGTTGGGGGGGCTGTGAGGTCCTGCACCGAGGCCGGGGTCAGAGGTCAAACCCGGCTGCTCATTCGCCGTAGCCCTGGCGCCTGCCGGCACAGTCCGCAATTTGTAAAAATGCAAACCCCAGCCTCCAAGGGCTTCCCTTGCAAAACATCAGGGCTTAAACGCTACCAGCCACCCCCAAGACCCCGGAGCACCCTGGTCCACACATACCCCAGGATCGAGTGTCCACAGGCCAGATCCAGCCTCACTCAGCCCTGCCCTCTTCCTCCCCCACCGCCCAACAAAGGGAATTACTCCTCGATTGGCGTGGGTTGGGGTGTGGGGGGGGGGGGGGGGTTAGCAAAAACAGACTCTAATAAGAGGAATTATCTGTCGGTGGGGACAGCTATGACAAACAGGGTCTAATGAGAAGAATTACCCCCTGAGTGAGGGGCAGCTACGCCGTTCCTGTGCCTCATTACCCCCCTGGATTTATGGAGGATCATATGGCCTGTGTGTGGTGGCGCACTCGGGTGCTTAACTCCCTGACCCCCACTGTAAATAAGGAAATTAATAAATAGGAAGCTAATCTTTCGGGGGATAAGGGTGGATCCCAACAACAGATTCCTAATTCTGGGCGGAGGAGAGAGAGGCATCACCCCCACGCGTGATGAAAGTCACACATGCGTGATAAATACTTGCTAAGTCACTGAACTGCAATAACAATTGTTAGCTGAGGACTATACTGAATAAATAGGATGGAATGCTTTTTCAAAACAAAAATCATTACTTACGATAAATATGTTGTGGATACTACTATTGACTAGTATTAATAAATCTATTTTAAATTTCATTAACCAATGCTGTGTGATATGAAGAGAAGATTATTTATATTATCAAATAAATAAACTATGATTTAACATATCAGTCATCAGTACAAGAGAAATATTTTTAAGACTAATTATCAATGTTGAAATTAATCCAAACATGAACAAAAATCTAAATAGCCATAACATCAGAAGATGGCAGTGACAGCAGAGCTGAAATAAAACATGGGTGTGATCATTTTCAAATCTAGTTGTGTACAGCCTCTGTTCAATTCAACTCCTAAGATGTGACAGGGACTTGTTTTTCGTTGCAACACAGACTGCCTCGTTAAAGAAGCTTTTTTTGTGGTGACAGTCGGTCATTCCTTTAACGGGAACATTTCTCTCTCTCTCTCTCTCTATCACTGTCTCTCTCTATCCCTCTCTCTCTCTCTCTCTCTCTCTGCATAGGATCACATCGTTTCTCCTGCAGCTCTACAGACCCAGCAGTCTATTTTTCAGTCACAGACGAAACGAGACGTCGGTCTGTCTCGGCGTCCCGGAGAGAGAGAGAGACGAGCAGTGTCCTGTTTCGTGCGCTTGGTGTTAGCGAGCAATTATCACAGCCAATGAGCCGAAGCCTCTGACAGGGTAATTACGGTTCAATGTTCATGGGGTCCGTGCATCTTGTCTTATCCCATAACCGAGTTAAAGGAGAGGTTATGGGGGGTGGGAGGGGTGGTTAGTAGAACAGGGAACAGGCGTTTAGCGGGGGTCCCCCAGCTCTCATGGTGTCCCTTCGACTTTCTCAGGGGCCCCCCTGTACATCTCCCCCCCACCCCCCTCGTTTTGCTCCTTTTTTCCAGTGGGCTGGGTCCCGGGCCCTGATTTGGCCCAGCTGGAGGAAGCGAGTGATCAGAGCTCAGTTGGTGCAGACAGAACTAAAGTAAACAGCCGTGGTCGCTGGGCAGGCAGTTAGCAGCCCTCGGACAGATGATCGGGGGGCCTAGCAGGGACCACACACGCTCACGCGGACTGCAGGACCACACAGGGGCCGGGGGACTTGGGGCCTACGCACGCAAATACACGCCCCATCGGCAGGGCGCTCCTACGGGCAAAGGCTAGCTGTGGGTCAAGGCAGAGTCGCACAGAACACGGGGCATTAACGATCTGGCATGGACCCCACAGTCACCCTACACACACACAAAACACACCACACACAAAACACTCTCTCTCTCTCACACACACACACACACACACACACACACACACACACATACACACAAGAAGGCGCACATCTCGGTATATGAAGCACTGGAAACCCCAACTTTCAATGCCTCGTCATACACAGTCTGGATGTCTGAGTGAGCCTGCCAAGAGTTTCCAGAGATACAGAAAGAGCTACTATGGCAGCAACCATAATCGTAAGTAATACAAACAAAGCCAACAGTGTTCCTTCTGACAACTGCCGCCACTGCTGTATCAATGCAAAGATACTCTCACTCACACACACACACACACACACACACACACACGCACATGCACACACATACGGAATATACACAGACATTTCCAAAGATATAATAACACATTACCACTCGTACAAAGATATGCTACATGCAAACACATAAAGATATACACACATGTAGAAATACGAGTTATTATTAGCACATGAGCATGAACACACGCACACACACACACAGCACACAAGCCCACAGTTTCAGTGCTGGATACTGCTGAAGCCATTTGTCTGAGTGTTTATCTGGACAGTGTCAGGTTGGCCTGAAGGGCAGATAGAGGTGTAATGCTCTCAATCATCATTACCCCCCCTCCTCTTTCACTACCAATCCTACTATCGCCCCAATCATATCACCCACATAGAGAAGGGAAAAGAGAGAGAGAAAAAAATCCATAAAGAGGGAAATCAAGAGAAGGTGAAAGACAGAAAGTATTTTCAGAAGGCATCTTAGCACAGAAAAGAGGGAGGGAGAGATAGAGATGAAAAGGGGGAGAGAGAGAGTAAAAAAGAGAGATGGAAAGAGATTGTGTGCAAGAGGAGAGAGCTGGCATCCACACAGCCCAGAGGTAGATAGATAAGATGAACTTCATGCTAATGCACAACCGACAACACTCACCCACAGACACGGCACAGCTGTCAGGGGGCAGGGAAGGCCAACCACGCGAGGACCACCACACCCCTCAAAAACACACACACACACACACACACACACACACACACACACACACACACACACACACACACACACACACACACACACACACACACCAGCAAGCAACGCTCCAGATGTCGGCCCCTCTCCCAATGCTTATCTCCATATTAAAACACCACACTTTTGATAAAACACGACAGCCAGCCATCCAGCCGGCCGGCCACGGCGGTATCACCGGCTCCTCAGATTAATGGAACCGACTCATAGCAGTTCTCCCCCAGGTGCAACATGCCCTCAACTGCTCATAAATCCCAAGTTGTCTGTAGTGTAGAATTTCTATTAAAAGTCTCTCTCTCTCTCTCTCTCTCTCTCTCTCTCTCTCTCTCTCTCTCTCACTCTCTCTGACTGTCAGATGAGCTACAGTAAAAGAAGTAGTTATTTTTTCTTTTTTAATCGCAGATGCTTTAGTGAGTAATGGAACAGGTGTGTGGTCTTCTTCATTCTCTTTTTTTTGTTGGCTGCTGGTTTATTTGCTTTCAGCACATAAGGCCATGCTCATCTATAACACTGAGTTATGAACCACAGTGGGGTAAAAAATGTAGGGAGTGGCTCATAAATTGATAGTCGTGCTCACTTTAATGTTTGTGGATGTGAATTCAACTTCATGCACTTCAATGCTTCAATGTGGCTAGCCATGTTTGGGGCCCTCAATGCGAAACTGTGACATTGCGGAGGAGGAGGAGGAGGGGGGGGTCGAAACGTTAACTGTCTTTCACCGATCGAGCTGAGCTACGTGCGGACGCTGACACACCGTCTGCTGTGCGGCGGCGGACGCGGCTATAGAAGGACCGAGGCGTAGAGGAGATGCCACGGGCGGCTGTGCCGGGGGGGACTCTGGCACGGAGAGGAACCCGGCACTTGTGTCTGAGCGCGCGAGGTCACTGAGCAGCAGTGAAATATGACTGTCAGGTAGAGAAAGAATAACACAGACTCTGTCCTTCCTGCAGCGCGGCGAGGGTGTCTGGGACCCCGCCGAGCGACATGGGGTCACGACCCGGCCAGGCAGGGAAGCTGGCTCTCACACAAGCTCGCCATGGGAACCGCAGCTCCACACACAAACACACACGCACAAGCACGCAAAGACACACAGATATTCAAACACATGTAAAAGCAGGCATAACTATTCATACGCGAAACATACTGCATTTACAAGAAGGCTCTAAAGTTCAAACACACATTGAGCAACAATATCTCATATAAACATATGTATAGAGATGCAGCTTTTCACCTGCTGTAAAAAAGTAAAAGCGTTGGTAAGTAAATAGTGATATAGTCCAATAAGTTGAAATAGAACTAGATAAACATTCACGTTAATATTCACAGTTTACAACTAAAATGAATTTATTTGCAATATTTCAAGTAGAGAAGCAAAGTTATGATTTATAAAAACAAATCAAGGATGTACACAGAGCCAAGATGTGTGCATATTAGTTCGACTATTTGTTGGGTGGTTAAGAATGAAATATATTTTTACACATACAGTACATATTAATCTGGACAAGACTCAAGTCCTTACTTAATATTTCAAAATATTATATTATTTTGATATCATAAATTACTCTTTAAGATCTTATGTGTTTGGTCAAGAACATTATATAAATATACATTCCATCTATTACAGACAATTCCTTTCTCTATAGCTTAAACAGATTTTGACAGCATACAATCTCAGACACAATTGTAGTCTACAGTCATTCATATTTGTCTA
Organism: Sardina pilchardus; assembly: GCF_963854185.1. NCBI lineage: Eukaryota > Metazoa > Chordata > Actinopteri > Clupeiformes > Clupeidae > Sardina > Sardina pilchardus. The sequence goes on along the minus strand of NC_085004.1, from coordinate 21,864,201 downwards.
TTTTTTCATTGCTATGGCAAATAATAGATTGTGTGATATAAGACGTTGGACATATTCCATGAATTGTTTAATTACACGGTCTCCATGTCGGGCCACTTAGCACACCCTTGAACTTAAAAATAGCACAGGGCTAGCGTCTCTAGACTTTTCCTTGACCTCAAGCGCAGAGGAGATGCAGGGCATGGTCCGCGATTCCTCCACGGAAAAAGCTGTCCACCTGGCGAGGAAGACTAATATAAGAGAACGCGGCAATACAGGAAGGCTTAGGAAGGTTCTGACTCCTGTTACTTTTGGCATTTCGTCAAGCTAAAATATTATGCTTGTTTCCTTTGAAGGCGACCGGGAGTGACCTTGAATTAGCATCCGTAGAACTGCGTCCGTCGCGTGACACAGACCAAAGTCTCCTGCTGTCCTGTTAGAACGTCTCAAAGGTGTCTGAATTTGTATCCTATCTTGTGTACCAACTTGTAGGCATCAGAGAGTACGAAAAGTATGATCAACAGCTATGTGGAGCTTGGTGTAGGCCTACTTACTTTTAAAATGATGATAATAATAATCTTAATAACTATCGTATCAAAGATTGTATAATCTAATAATAATAATAATAACAAAATAGTAGCAATAATAATAATGTCCTTATAATAATAGCCTAATAATAATAATAATAATATGATCAATCCATAAAATAAAGTAGCCTATTTCTTGCTTTTTTAGTGCACAAGTAGGAACAATTGACAATTAACGAAATTTAGAGAAATTAACTTAAACAAAACATGGTGGTATGAAGGAATATTAGTCTATTCAGTAGGCCTGTAATAAATGTGTTGGTCAGTTTTCAGGCATAGCCTACTGAGGGGTGGAAGTCTGGGAAAGGCCAAACCAAAGCAACTTCCAAATTTCACTGTTTTCCACATGATGGGTATTTATATTGGTGCAGACGGCGCCGAGTCCCAGGAGATGGAGTTGGACCAGCACGGAGAGCGTTATCCAAACGTCGGAGTAGGCTGTGCACGGACTTTTACTTTCGCACGGACGAATTAATTCACCAAAGCCGTGTACAGTTGCAACATGTAGGCCTACCACCGACCACCTTAGGCCTTCGCACCAGTCAGTCCCCGATAGACCGACTCACGAACGAACATTTTTAACAAATAGGCCTAGCATCCAGATAAATGTTTTTTGGAAACCCAATAACACGTTTTGCAGAATGCGCAAGCCTTCACGTTGAGCTTGAACAATATAGCAATCCTTTCTAACAATAGTAGCCAAACCGACCTCCACAAATATCACAGAATAAAAAAGCTAAATCTGAAGAAGTAGATGTTTACAGTCATGTCTGTCTGCTGACAAACAAAACGCAATGATATAGGCTAGGTTTCATAGATAGCCTATCTGAAATTAATTATCGAAATCTTTTTTTTTCTTCCAATATCCGTAGGACCAGGTACAGGCTTTTTTTTATTTTATTTTTTAAACAACAATTCGACTAAAATATATTTAACTTAATATTTAATTTTCTGAAATGTCTTCATGACAATTTCAGTTGCAGGAGAGAATCCCATTGACCATACAGGCATCTCTTTATAACCACACCTGAGGGAGTTGGACAACAGAGCCGGGCCAAATCTAAATAGCAGCTTTAAACAATTCCTTTTCGGATGTAAACATTCTGACAGCCAAGAACTGAGCGTCTAAGGAAAGGGTATCCCTCGGTTATTTTTAATTCACAAGGGCGGATTGACGGAAACACGTATCCATCGTGTTTTAATGGGATCTCAAGGAATAACCAAGCGCCAGAGCGGGCTCCGTTTTGACAGCGCCATTTTAGCATGCCGACAATCACCGCCCACTTGCCACCCACGCCTGCTGCAACACCCCAGCTCCCAACTCCTACAAAATTGCCCTTATACATGTATAAACACACGCGTGCAGAGAAAGAAAGAGAGAAGAGGGAGAGAGAGACGGAGACAGGCTCTGCATGCGCTGTTCTTCTTGTGCGTCCCTCCAGATGGCGTTAATCCGCTTCACAGGCCTCTTAAATTATGTTTGACGTCAGAGGGAACGCGTGAGTTGAGCACGGCTCACTTATGTTAGAGCAAATACCGAGAGCGACTCCTGGATGATGTGGCTCTATCAGTTCCCTCTGTCATGACTCTTGTTACACATAACATAAATGTTAACTTTAATGTGACCAATGCTTTCTATTCAGGGCCAACATTTGCGATCCGGGGTTTAATTCTGACACATTCGAACAATAATCATAGGCTGACTGAATCTGAAGGCTTTTTTTTTTCTCCATGACAATTTTTCCTGGGGCACCCAATGACAGAGAGCTGGCATAACTCTGAATATCATATAAACCCGGCTCCATTATGAGGGTAGACTGGGACTTTTCATGACCTTCAGTGGTAAGTCAAACCAAAATGTAGATACAATAAATAGGCCAACTTATTAAATAACTTTTAAAATACACATACTGTATAGGTATATTGTACATTATGTTCAAGAAATTTGTTATACATGTCATTGAATATCAGTGTCAAAACTGAAGTAGATTAATTTCAGAGGAGCTCATCATCTGAATGCCTTGCACATATTTGAATGTCATGACTTAAATACAGTATTTAAAAAAAAATTACAGTAAAAATATATCAATCTTTAAACGTATTTTATAATTCCATCACGTTATGCCATAATGCTATTCTACCGTATCCTTCCTCTAGAATATAAAGTATAGCATATAACACTTTGTGTAGAGGATCTCAAATTCCCCCTTTTCTCACCCCGTTAAAGACGGCGTGCAGCTAACCAGAGAGAGCCAAGAATATCACCCCATTTCACCAAGCAGCTGACAGAGGACATATGGGATTTTACTGATTATCCTGAAAGTGATGTCTTACTGACAAGGGACAGGCAATTTGACACAATTCCTGTAACACACTTACAGCTAGACTACCATGAGCCTATGTATGTCATGTGAACTGCCCCCAAAGGTCCCAAATGGTGAAAATATATTCCCTCCATTTCAACAAGCTCTTTCTATATTTAATGAGTGAAAAAAGATTAGCAGTTCCATTACGTTTCTTTACTGAGAAATATGGAGGGGGGGTAAAGGAAGAAAGAAAACCACAAACATGCACATTTAAAACACAGATGCATAATAGTCAAGTAAGCAAAACAAACGGACTCACACGCACGCACGCACACACACACACACACACACACACACACACACACACACACACACACACACACACACACACACACACACACACACACACACACACACACACACACACACAGACACACACACTCACACAGAGACAGACGCACACACACACTCACACAAACAAAACATCCTACTAAAAATA